>NW_028188697.1:52827-80099 GCF_978046115.1 Saccoglossus kowalevskii
ATACTTTTCAGTACTTTGCCACGACTTTTCAGCACTTCGCCACAACTTTTCAGTACTTTGCCACACTTTTCAGTACTTTGCCACGACTTTGCCACGACTTTTCAGTACTTTGCCATGACTGCAGCACTTCGCCACAACTTTTCAGTACTTTGCCACACTTTTCAGTACATTGCCACGACTTTGCCACGACTTTTCAATACTTTGCCACTACTTTTCAGCACTTTGCCACAACTTTTCAGTACTTTGCCACACTTTTCAGCACTTTGCCACAACTTTTCAGTACTTTGCCACATTTTTCAGCACTTTGCCACAACTTTTCAGTACTTTGCCACAACTTTTCAGTACTTTGCCACACTTTTCAGCACTTTGCCACGACTTTGCCACGACTTTTCAGTACTTTGCCACACTTTTCAGCACTTTGCCACAACTTTTCAGTACTTTGCCACACTTTTCAGCACTTTGCCACAACTTTTCTTTACTTTGCCACTCTTTTCAGTACTTTGCCACGACTTTGCAGCACTTTGCCACACTTTTCAGCACTTTGCCACAACTTTTCAGTACTTTGCCACACTTTTCAGCACTTTACCACAACTTTTCAGTACTTTGCCACACTTTTCAGTACTTTGCCACGACTTTGCCACGACTTTTCAGTACTTTGCCACTACTTTTCAGCACTTTGCCACAACTTTTCAGTACTTTGCCACACTTTTCAGCACTTTGCCACAACTTTTCAATACTTTGCCACACTTTTCAGCACTTTGCCACAACTTTTCAGTACTTTGCCACCCTTTTCAGTACTTTGCCACGACTTTGCAGCACTTTGCCACAACTTTTCAGTACTTTGCCATTCTTTTCAGTACTTAGCCACGACTTTGCCACAACTTTTCAGTACTTTGCCACACTTTTCAGTGCTTTGCCACGACTTTTCAGCATTTCGCCACAACTTTTCAGTACTTTGCCACACTTTTCAGTACTTTGCCACGACTTTACCACGACTTTTCAGCACTTTGCCTCAACTTTTCATAACTTGGCCACACTTTTCTGCACTTTGCCACAACTTTTCAGTACTTTGCCACACTTTTCAATACTTTGCCACAACTTTTCAGTACTTTGCTATACTTTTCAGTACTTTGCCACAACTTTGCAGCACTTTGCCACAACTTTTCAGTACTTTGCCACTCTTTTCAGTACTTAGCCTCGACTTTGCCACAACTTTTCAGTACTTTGCCACACTTTTCAGTACTTTGCAACGACTTTGCAGCACTTTGCCACTCTTTTCAGTACTTTGCCACGACTTTGCCACAACTTTTCAGTACTTTGCCACACTTTTCAGTACTTTGCCACGACTTTTCAGCACTTCGCCACAACTTTTCCAGTACTTTGCCACACTTTTCAGTACATTGCCACGACTTTGCCACGAGGTTTCAGTACTTTGCCACTACTTTTCAGCACTTTGCCACAACTTTTCAGTACTTTGCCACACTTTTCAGCACTTTGCCACAACTTTTCAGTACTTTGCCACACTTGTCAGCACTTTGCCACAACTTTTCAGTACTTTGCCACACTTTTCAGTACTTTGCCACGACTTTGCAGCACTTTGCCACAACTTTTCAGTACTTTGCCACTCTTTTCAGTACTTAGCCACGATTTTGCCACAACTTTTCAGTACTTTGCCACACTTTTCAGTGCTTTGCCACGACTTTTCAGCATTTCGCCACAACTTTTCAGTACTTTGCCACAACTTTTCAGTACTTTGCCACGACTTTACCACGACTTTTCAGCACTTTGCCACAACTTTTCATAACTTGGCCACAACTTTTCAGTACTTTGCCACACTTTTCAGTATATTGCCACGACTTTGCCACGACTTTTCAGTACTTTGCCACTACTTTTCTGCACTTTGCCACAACTTTTCAGTACTTTGCAACACTTTTCAGCACTTTGCCACAACTTTTCAGTTCATTGCCACGACACTGCCACGACTTTTCAGTACTTTGCCACACTTTTCAGCACTTTGCCACAACTTTTCAGTACTTTGCCACACTTTTCAGTACTTTGCCACGACTTTTCAGCACTTCGCCACACTTTTCAGTACTTTGCCATACTTTTCAGTACTTTGCCACGACTTTTCAGCACTTCGCCACAACTTTTCAGTACTTTGCCACACTTTTCAGTACTTTGCCACGACTTTGACACGACTTTTCAGTACTTTGCCATGACTGCAGCACTTTGCCACTCTTTTCAGTACTTTGCCACGATTTTGCCACAACTCTTCAGTACTTTGCCACACTTTTCAGTACTTTGCCACGACTTTTCAGCACTTCGCCACAACTTTTCAGTACTTTGCCACACTTTTCAGTACATTGCCACGACTTTGCCACGACTTTTCAATACTTTGCCACTACTTTTCAGCACTTTGCCACAACTTTTCAGTACTTTGCCACACTTTTCAGCACTTTGCCACAACTTTTCAGTACTTTGCCACATTTTTCAGCACTTTGCCACAACTTTTCAGTACTTTGCCACAACTTTTCAGTACTTTGCCACACTTTTCCGCACTTTGCCACGACTTTGCCACGACTTTTCAGTACTTTGCCACTACTTTTCAGCACTTTGCCACAACTTTTCAGTACTTTGCCACACTTTTCAGCACTTTGCCACAACTTTTCTTTACTTTGCCACACTTTTCAGTACTTTGCCACGACTTTGCAGCACTTTGCCACACTTTTCAGCACTTTGCCACAACTTTTCAGTACTTTGCCACACTTTTCAGCACTTTGCCACAACTTTTCAGTACTTTGCCACACTTTTCAGTACTTTGCAACGACTTTGCAGCACTTTGCCACTCTTTTCAGTACTTTGCCACGACTTTGCCACAACTTTTCATTACTTTGCCACACTTTTCAGTACTTTGCCTCGACTTTTCAGCACTTCGCCACAACTTTTCAGTACTTTGCCACACTTTTCAGTACTTTGCCACGACTTTGCCACGACTTTTCAGTACTTTGCCACTACTTTTCAGCACTTTGCCACAACTTTTCAGTACTTTGCCACACTTTTCAGCACTTTGCCACAACTTTTCAGTACTTTGCCACACTTTTCAGCACTTTGCCACAACTTTTCAGTACTTTGCCACCTTTTTCAGTACTTTGCCACGACTTTGCAGCACTTTGCCACAACTTTTCAGTACTTTGCCATTCTTTTCAGTACTTAGCCACGACTTTGCCACAACTTTTCAGTACTTTGCCACACTTTTCAGTGCTTTGCCACGACTTTTCAGCATTTCGCCACAACTTTTCAGTACTTTGCCACACTTTTCAGTACTTTGCCACGACTTTACCACGACTTTTCAGCACTTTGCCACAACTTTTCATAACTTGGCCACACTTTTCTGCACTTTGCCACAACTTTTCAGTACTTTGCCACACTTTTCAGTACTTTGCCACAACTTTTCAGTACTTTGCTATACTTTTCAGTATTTTGCCACAACTTTGCAGCACTTTGCCACAACTTTTCAGTACTTTGCCACTCTTTTCAGTACTTAGCCTCGACTTTGCCACAACTTTTCAGTACTTTGCCACGACTTTACAGCACTTTGCCACAACTCTTAAGTACTTTGCCACACTTTTCAGTACTTTGCCACGACTTTTCAGCACTTCGCCACAACTTTTCAGTACTTTGCCACACTTTTCAGTATATTGCCACGACTTTGCCACGACTTTTCAGTACTTTGCCACTACTTTTCTGCACTTTGCCACAACTTTTCAGTACTTTGCAACACTTTTCAGCACTTTGCCACAACTTTTCAGTACATTGCCACACTTTTCAGTACTTTGCCATACTTTTCAGTACTTTGCCACGACTTTTCAGCACTTCGCCACAACTTTTCAGTACTTTGCCACACTTTTCAGTACTTTGCCACGACTTTGACACGACTTTTCAGTACTTTGCCATGACTGCAGCACTTTGCCACTCTTTTCAGTACTTTGCCACGATTTTGCCACAACTCTTCAGTACTTTGCCACACTTTTCAGTACTTTGCCACGACTTTTCAGCACTTCGCCACAACTTTTCAGTACTTTGCCACACTTTTCAGTACATTGCCACGACTTTGCCACGACTTTTCAATACTTTGCCACTACTTTTCAGCACTTTGCCACAACTTTTCAGTACTTTGCCACACTTTTCAGCACTTTGCCACAACTTTTCAGTACTTTGCCACATTTTTCAGCACTTTGCCACAACTTTTCAGTACTTTGCCACAACTTTTCAGTACTTTGCCACACTTTTCAGCACTTTGCCACGACTTTGCCACGACTTTTCAGTACTTTGCCACTACTTTTCAGCACTTTGCCACAACTTTTCAGTACTTTGCCACACTTTTCAGCACTTTGCCACAACTTTTCTTTACTTTGCCACACTTTTCAGTACTTTGCCACGACTTTGCAGCACTTTGCCACACTTTTCAGCACTTTGCCACAACTTTTCAGTACTTTGCCACACTTTTCAGCACTTTGCCACAACTTTTCAGTACTTTGCCACACTTTTCAGTACTTTGCAACGACTTTGCAGCACTTTGCAACTCTTTAAGTACTTTGCCACGACTTTGCCACAACTTTTCATTACTTTGCCACACTTTTCAGTACTTTGCCTCGACTTTTCAGCACTTCGCCACAACTTTTCAGTACTTTGCCACACTTTTCAGTACTTTGCCACGACTTTGCCACGACTTTTCAGTACTTTGCCACTACTTTTCAGCACTTTGCCACAACTTTTCAGTACTTTGCCACACTTTTCAGCACTTTGCCACAACTTTTCAGTACTTTGCCACACTTTTCAGCACTTTGCCACAACTTTTCAGTACTTTGCCACCCTTTTCAGTACTTTGCCACGACTTTGCAGCACTTTGCCACAACTTTTCAGTACTTTGCCATTCTTTTCAGTACTTAGCCACGACTTTGCCACAACTTTTCAGTACTTTGCCACACTTTTCAGTGCTTTGCCACGACTTTTCAGCATTTCGCCACAACTTTTCAGTACTTTGCCACACTTTTCAGTACTTTGCCACGACTTTACCACGACTTTTCAGCACTTTGCCACAACTTTTCATAACTTGGCCACACTTTTCTGCACTTTGCCACAACTTTTCAGTACTTTGCCACACTTTTCAGTACTTTGCCACAACTTTTCAGTACTTTGCTATACTTTTCAGTACTTTGCCACAACTTTGCAGCACTTTGCCACAACTTTTCAGTACTTTGCCACTCTTTTCAGTACTTAGCCTCGACTTTGCCACAACTTTTCAGTACTTTGCCACACTTTTCAGTACTTTGCAACGACTTTGCAGCACTTTGCCACTCTTTTCAGTACTTTGCCACGACTTTGCCACAACTTTTCAGTACTTTGCCACACTTTTCAGTACTTTGCCACGACTTTTCAGCACTTCGCCACAACTTTTCAGTACTTTGCCACACTTTTCAGTACATTGCCACGACTTTGCCACGAGGTTTCAGTACTTTGCCACTACTTTTCAGCACTTTGCCACAACTTTTCAGTACTTTGCCACACTTTTCAGCACTTTGCCACAACTTTTCAGTACTTTGCCACACTTGTCAGCACTTTGCCACAACTTTTCAGTACTTTGCCACACTTTTCAGTACTTTGCCACGACTTTGCAGCACTTTGCCACAACTTTTCAGTACTTTGCCACTCTTTTCAGTACTTAGCCACGACTTTGCCACAACTTTTCAGTACTTTGCCACACTTTTCAGTGCTTTGCCACGACTTTTCAGCATTTCGCCACAACTTTTCAGTACTTTGCCACAACTTTTCAGTACTTTGCCACGACTTTACCACGACTTTTCAGCACTTTGCCACAACTTTTCATAACTTGGCCACACTTTTCTGCACTTTGCCACAACTTTTCAGTACTTTGCCATACTTTTCAGTACTTTGCCACGGCTTTGCAGCACTTTGCCACTCTTTTCAGTACTTAGCCTCGACTTTGCCACAACTTTTCAGTACTTTGCCACACTTTTCAGTACTTTGCCATGACTTTGCAGCACTTTGCCACTCTTTTCAGTACTTTGCCACGATTTTGCCACAACTCTTCAGTACTTTGCCACACTTTTCAGTACTTTGCACGACTTTTCAGCACTTCGCCACAACTTTTCAGTACTTTGCCACACTTTTCAGTACATTGCCACGACTTTACAGCACTTTGCCACAACTCTTAAGTACTTTGCCACACTTTTCAGTACTTTGCCACGACTTTTCAGCACTTCGCCACAACTTTTCAGTACTTTGCCACACTTTTCAGTATATTGCCACGACTTTGCCACGACTTTTCAGTACTTTGCCACAACTTTTCAGTACATTGCCACGACACTGCCACGACTTTTCAGTACTTTGCCACACTTTTCAGCACTTTGCCACAACTTTTCAGTACTTTGCCACACTTTTCAGTACTTTGCCACGACTTTTCAGCACTTCGCCACACTTTTCAGTACTTTGCCATACTTTTCAGTACTTTGCCACGACATTTCAGCACTTCGCCACAACTTTTCAGTACTTTGCCACACTTTTCAGTACTTTGCCACGACTTTGCCACGACTTTTCAGTACTTTGCCATGACTGCAGCACTTTGCCACTCTTTTCAGTACTTTGCCACGATTTTGCCACAACTCTTCAGTACTTTGCCACACTTTTCAGTACTTTGCCACGACTTTTCAGCACTTCGCCACAACTTTTCAGTACTTTGCCACACTTTTCAGTACATTGCCACGACTTTGCCACGACTTTTCAATACTTTGCCACTACTTTTCAGCACTTTGCCACAACTTTTCAGTACTTTGCCACACTTTTCAGCACTTTGCCACAACTTTTCAGTACTTTGCCACATTTTTCAGCACTTTGCCACAACTTTTCAGTACTTTGCCACAACTTTTCAGTACTTTGCCACACTTTTCAGCACTTTGCCACGACTTTGCCACGACTTTTCAGTACTTTGCCACTACTTTTCAGCACTTTGCCACAACTTTTCAGTACTTTGCCACACTTTTCAGCACTTTGCCACAACTTTTCTTTACTTTGCCACACTTTTCAGTACTTTGCCACGACTTTGCAGCACTTTGCCACACTTTTCAGCACTTTGCCACAACTTTTCAGTACTTTGCCACACTTTTCAGCACTTTGCCACAACTTTTCAGTACTTTGCCACACTTTTCAGTACTTTGCAACGACTTTGCAGCACTTTGCCACTCTTTTCAGTACTTTGCCACGACTTTGCCACAACTTTTCATTACTTTGCCACACTTTTCAGTACTTTGCCTCGACTTTTCAGCACTTCGCCACAACTTTTCAGTACTTTGCCACACTTTTCAGTACTTTGCCACGACTTTGCCACGACTTTTCAGTACTTTGCCACTACTTTTCAGCACTTTGCCACAACTTTTCAGTACTTTGCCACACTTTTCAGCACTTTGCCACAACTTTTCAGTACTTTGCCACACTTTTCAGCACTTTGCCACAACTTTTCAGTACTTTGCCACACTTTTCAGTACATTGCCACGACTTTGCCACGACTTTTCAATACTTTGCCACTACTTTTCAGCACTTTGCCACAACTTTTCAGTACTTTGCCACACTTTTCAGCACTTTGCCACAACTTTTCAGTACTTTGCCACATTTTTCAGCACTTTGCCACAACTTTTCAGTACTTTGCCACAACTTTTCAGTACTTTGCCACACTTTTCAGCACTTTGCCACGACTTTGCCACGACTTTTCAGTACTTTGCCACTACTTTTCAGCACTTTGCCACAACTTTTCAGTACTTTGCCACACTTTTCAGCACTTTGCCACAACTTTTCTTTACTTTGCCACACTTTTCAGTACTTTGCCACGACTTTGCAGCACTTTGCCACACTTTTCAGCACTTTGCCACAACTTTTCAGTACTTTGCCACACTTTTCAGCACTTTGCCACAACTTTTCAGTACTTTGCCACACTTTTCAGTACTTTGCAACGACTTTGCAGCACTTTGCCACTCTTTTCAGTACTTTGCCACGACTTTGCCACAACTTTTCATTACTTTGCCACACTTTTCAGTACTTTGCCTCGACTTTTCAGCACTTCGCCACAACTTTTCAGTACTTTGCCACACTTTTCAGTACTTTGCCACGACTTTGCCACGACTTTTCAGTACTTTGCCACTACTTTTCAGCACTTTGCCACAACTTTTCAGTACTTTGCCACACTTTTCAGCACTTTGCCACAACTTTTCAGTACTTTGCCACACTGTTCAGCACTTTGCCACAACTTTTCAGTACTTTGCCACCCTTTTCAGTACTTTGCCACGACTTTGCAGCACTTTGCCACAACTTTTCAGTACTTTGCCATTCTTTTCAGTACTTAGCCACGACTTTGCCACAACTTTTCAGTACTTTGCCACACTTTTCAGTGCTTTGCCACGACTTTTCAGCATTTCGCCACAACTTTTCAGTACTTTGCCACACTTTTCAGTACTTTGCCACGACTTTACCACGACTTTTCAGCACTTTGCCACAACTTTTCATAACTTGGCCACACTTTTCTGCACTTTGCCACAACTTTTCAGTACTTTGCCACACTTTTCAGTACTTTGCCACAACTTTTCAGTACTTTGCTATACTTTTCAGTACTTTGCCACAACTTTGCAGCACTTTGCCACAACTTTTCAGTACTTTGCCACTCTTTTCAGTACTTAGCCTCGACTTTGCCACAACTTTTCAGTACTTTGCCACACTTTTCAGTACTTTGCCACGACTTTACCACGACTTTTCAGCACTTTGCCACAACTTTTCATAACTTGGCCACACTTTTCTGCACTTTGCCACAACTTTTCAGTACTTTGCCATACTTTTCAGTACTTTGCCACGACTTTGCAGCACTTTGCCACTCTTTTCAGTACTTAGCCTCGACTTTGCCACAACTTTTCAGTACTTTGCCACACTTTTCAGTACTTTGCCATGACTTTGCAGCACTTTGCCACTCTTTTCAGTACTTTGCCACGATTTTGCCACAACTCTTCAGTACTTTGCCACACTTTTCAGTACTTTGCACGACTTTTCAGCACTTCGCCACAACTTTTCAGTACTTTGCCACACTTTTCAGTACATTGCCACGACTTTACAGCACTTTGCCACAACTCTTAAGTACTTTGCCACGCTTTTCAGTACTTTGCCACGACTTTTCAGCACTTCGCCACAACTTTTCAGTACTTTGCCACACTTTTCAGTATATTGCCACGACTTTGCCACGACTTTTCAGTACTTTGCCACTACTTTTCTGCACTTTGCCACAACTTTTCAGTACTTTGCAACACTTTTCAGCACTTTGCCACAACTTTTCAGTACATTGCCACGACACTGCCACGACTTTTCAGTACTTTGCCACACTTTTCAACACTTTGCCACAACTTTTCAGTACTTTGCCACACTTTTCAGTACTTTGCCACGACTTTTCAGCACTTCGCCACACTTTTCAGTACTTTGCCATACTTTTCAGTACTTTGCCACGACTTTTCAGCACTTCGCCACAACTTTTCAGTACTTTGCCACACTTTTCAGTACTTTGCCACGACTTTGCCACGACTTTTCAGTACTTTGCCATGACTGCAGCACTTCGCCACAACTTTTCAGTACTTTGCCACACTTTTCAGTACATTGCCACGACTTTGCCACGACTTTTCAATACTTTGCCACTACTTTTCAGCACTTTGCCACAACTTTTCAGTACTTTGCCACACTTTTCAGCACTTTGCCACAACTTTTCAGTACTTTGCCACATTTTTCAGCACTTTGCCACAACTTTTCAGTACTTTGCCACAACTTTTCAGTACTTTGCCACACTTTTCAGCACTTTGCCACGACTTTGCCACGACTTTTCAGTACTTTGCCACACTTTTCAGCACTTTGCCACAACTTTTCAGTACTTTGCCACACTTTTCAGCACTTTGCCACAACTTTTCTTTACTTTGCCACTCTTTTCAGTACTTTGCCACGACTTTGCAGCACTTTGCCACACTTTTCAGCACTTTGCCACAACTTTTCAGTACTTTGCCACACTTTTCAGCACTTTACCACAACTTTTCAGTACTTTGCCACACTTTTCAGTACTTTGCCACGACTTTGCCACGACTTTTCAGTACTTTGCCACTACTTTTCAGCACTTTGCCACAACTTTTCAGTACTTTGCCACACTTTTCAGCACTTTGCCACAACTTTTCAATACTTTGCCACACTTTTCAGCACTTTGCCACAACTTTTCAGTACTTTGCCACCCTTTTCAGTACTTTGCCACGACTTTGCAGCACTTTGCCACAACTTTTCAGTACTTTGCCATTCTTTTCAGTACTTAGCCACGACTTTGCCACAACTTTTCAGTACTTTGCCACACTTTTCAGTGCTTTGCCACGACTTTTCAGCATTTCGCCACAACTTTTCAGTACTTTGCCACACTTTTCAGTACTTTGCCACGACTTTACCACGACTTTTCAGCACTTTGCCACAACTTTTCATAACTTGGCCACACTTTTCTGCACTTTGCCACAACTTTTCAGTACTTTGCCACACTTTTCAATACTTTGCCACAACTTTTCAGTACTTTGCTATACTTTTCAGTACTTTGCCACAACTTTGCAGCACTTTGCCACAACTTTTCAGTACTTTGCCACTCTTTTCAGTACTTAGCCTCGACTTTGCCACAACTTTTCAGTACTTTGCCACACTTTTCAGTACTTTGCAACGACTTTGCAGCACTTTGCCACTCTTTTCAGTACTTTGCCACGACTTTGCCACAACTTTTCAGTACTTTGCCACACTTTTCAGTACTTTGCCACGACTTTTCAGCACTTCGCCACAACTTTTCAGTACTTTGCCACACTTTTCAGTACATTGCCACGACTTTGCCACGAGGTTTCAGTACTTTGCCACTACTTTTCAGCACTTTGCCACAACTTTTCAGTACTTTGCCACACTTTTCAGCACTTTGCCACAACTTTTCAGTACTTTGCCACACTTGTCAGCACTTTGCCACAACTTTTCAGTACTTTGCCACACTTTTCAGTACTTTGCCACGACTTTGCAGCACTTTGCCACAACTTTTCAGTACTTTGCCACTCTTTTCAGTACTTAGCCACGATTTTGCCACAACTTTTCAGTACTTTGCCACACTTTTCAGTGCTTTGCCACGACTTTTCAGCATTTCGCCACAACTTTTCAGTACTTTGCCACAACTTTTCAGTACTTTGCCACGACTTTACCACGACTTTTCAGCACTTTGCCACAACTTTTCATAACTTGGCCACACTTTTCTGCACTTTGCCACAACTTTTCAGTACTTTGCCACACTTTTCAGTACATTGCCACGACTTTGCCACGAGGTTTCAGTACTTTGCCACTACTTTTCAGCACTTTGCAACAACTTTTCAGTACTTTGCCACACTTTTCAGCACTTTGCCACAACTTTTCAGTACTTTGCCACACTTGTCAGCACTTTGCCACAACTTTTCAGTACTTTGCCACACTTTTCAGTACTTTGCCACGACTTTGCAGCACTTTGCCACAACTTTTCAGTACTTTGCCACTCTTTTCAGTACTTAGCCACGATTTTGCCACAACTTTTCAGTACTTTGCCACACTTTTCAGTGCTTTGCCACGACTTTTCAGCATTTCGCCACAACTTTTCAGTACTTTGCCACAACTTTTCAGAACTTTGCCACGACTTTACCACGACTTTTCAGCACTTTGCCACAACTTTTCATAACTTGGCCACACTTTTCTGCACTTTGCCACAACTTTTCAGTACTTTGCCATACTTTTCAGTACTTTGCCACGACTTTGCAGCACTTTGCCACTCTTTTCAGTACTTAGCCTCGACTTTGCCACAACTTTTCAGTACTTTGCCACACTTTTCAGTACTTTGCCATGACTTTGCAGCACTTTGCCACTCTTTTCAGTACTTTGCCACGATTTTGCCACAACTCTTCAGTACTTTGCCACACTTTTCAGTACTTTGCACGACTTTTCAGCACTTCGCCACAACTTTTCAGTACTTTGCCACACTTTTCAGTACATTGCCACGACTTTGCCACGACTTTTCAGTACTTTGCCACTACTTTTCAGCACTTTGCCACAACTTTTCAGTACTTTGCCACACTTTTCAGCACTTTGCCACAACTTTTCAGTACTTTGCCACACTTTTCAGCACTTTGCCACAACTTTTCAGTACTTTGCCACACTTTTCAGTACTTTGCCACGACTTTGCAGCACTTTGCCACAACTTTTCAGTACTTTACCACTCTTTTCAGTACTTAGCCACGACTTTGCCACAACTTTTCAGTACTTTGCCACACTTTTCAGTACTTTGCCACGACTTTTCAGCACTTCGCCACAACTTTTCAGTACTTTGCCACACTTTTCAGTACTTTGCCACGACTTTGCCACGACTTTTCATTACTTTGCCACTGCTTTTCAGCACTTTGCCACAACTTTTCAGTACTTTGCCACACTTTTCAGCACTTTGCCACAACTTTTCTTTACTTTGCCACACTTTTCAGTACTTTGCCACGACTTTGCAGCACTTTGCCACACTTTTCAGCACTTTGCCACAACTTTTCATTACTTAGCCACGACTTTGCCACAACTTTTCAGTACTTTGCCACACTTTTCAGTACTTTGCCACGACTTTTCAGTACTTTGCCACGACTTTTCAGTACTTTGCCACACTTTTCAGTACTTTGCCACGACTTTACCACGACTTTTCAGCACTTTAACACAACTTTTCATAACTTTGCCACGCTTTTCAGTACTTTGCCACGACTTTGCAGCACTTTGCCACAATTTTCAGCACTTTGCCACAACTTTTCATTACTTAGCCACGACTTTGCCACAACTTTTCAGTACTTTGCCACACTTTTCAGTACTTTGCCACGACTTTTCAGTACTTTGCCACACTTTTCAGTACTTTGCACGACTTTTCAGCACTTCGCCACAACTTTTCAGTACTTTGCCACAACTTTTCAGTACTTTGCCACACTTTTCAGTACATTGCCACGACTTTGCCACGACTTTTCAGTACTTTGCCACTACTTTTCAGCACTTTGCCACAACTTTTCAGTACTTTGCCACACTTTTCAGCACTTTGCCACAACTTTTCAGTACTTTGCCACACTTTTCAGCACTTTGCCACAACTTTTCAGTACTTTGCCACACTTTTCAGCACTTTGCCACAACTTTTCAGTACTTTGCCACACTTTTCAGCACTTTGCCACAACTTTTCAGTACTTTGCCACACTTTTCAGTACTTTGCCACGACTTTGCAGCACTTTGCCACAACTTTTCAGTACTTTACCACTCTTTTCAGTACTTAGCCACGACTTTGCCACAACTTTTCAGTACTTTGCCACACTTTTCAGTACTTTGCCACGACTTTTCAGCACTTCGCCACAACTTTTCAGTACTTTGCCACACTTTTCAGTACTTTGCCACGACTTTGCCACGACTTTTCATTACTTTGCCACTGCTTTTCAGCACTTTGCCACAACTTTTCAGTACTTTGCCACACTTTTCAGCACTTTGCCACAACTTTTCTTTACTTTGCCACACTTTTCAGTACTTTGCCACGACTTTGCAGCACTTTGCCACACTTTTCAGCACTTTGCCACAACTTTTCATTACTTAGCCACGACTTTGCCACAACTTTTCAGTACTTTGCCACACTTTTCAGTACTTTGCCACGACTTTTCAGTACTTTGCCACGACTTTTCAGTACTTTGCCACACTTTTCAGTACTTTGCCACGACTTTACCACGACTTTTCAGCACTTTAACACAACTTTCATAACTTTGCCACGCTTTTCAGTACTTTGCCACGACTTTGCAGCACTTTGCCACACTTTTCAGCACTTTGCCACAACTTTTCATTACTTAGCCACGACTTTGCCACAACTTTTCAGTACTTTGCCACACTTTTCAGTACTTTGCCACGACTTTTCAGTACTTTGCCACACTTTTCAGTACTTTGCCACAACTTTTCAGTACTTTGCCATACTTTTCAGTACTTTGCCACGACTTTGCAGCACTTTGCCACAACTTTTCAGTACTTTGCCACTCTTTTCAGTACTTAGCCTCGACTTTGCCACAACTTTTCAGTACTTTGCCACACTTTTCAGTACTTTGCAACGACTTTGCAGCACTTTGCAACTCTTTTCATTACTTTGCCACGACTTTGCCACAACTTTTCAGTACTTTGCCACACTTTTCAGTACTTTGCCACGACTTTTCAGCACTTCGCCACAACTTTTCAGTACTTTGCCACACTTTTCAGTACATTGCCACGACTTTGCCACGAGGTTTCAGTACTTTGCCACTACTTTTCAGCACTTTGCCACAACTTTTCAGTACTTTGCCACACTTTTCAGCACTTTGCCACAACTTTTCAGTACTTTGCCACACTTGTCAGCACTTTGCCACAACTTTTCAGTACTTTGCCACACTTTTCAGTACTTTGCCACGACTTTGCAGCACTTTGCCACAACTTTTCAGTACTTTGCCACACTTTTCAGTACTTAGCCACGACTTTGCCACAACTTTTCAGTACTTTGCCACACTTTTCAGTGCTTTGCCACGACTTTTCAGCATTTCGCCACAACTTTTCAGTACTTTGCCACAACTTTTCAGTACTTTGCCACGACTTTACCACGACTTTTCAGCACTTTGCCACAACTTTTCATAACTTGGCCACACTTTTCTGCACTTTGCCACAACTTTTCAGTACTTTGCCACACTTTTCAGTACTTTGCCACAACTTTTCAGTACTTTGCCATACTTTTCAGTACTTTGCCACGACTTTGCAGCACTTTGCCACAACTTTTCAGTACTTTGCCACTCTTTTCAGTACTTAGCCTCGACTTTGCCACAACTTTTCAGTACTTTGCCACACTTTTCAGTACTTTGCCATGACTTTGCAGCACTTTGCCACTCTTTTCAGTACTTTGCCACGATTTTGCCACAACTCTTCAGTACTTTGCCACACTTTTCAGTACTTTGCACGACTTTTCAGCACTTCGCCACAACTTTTCAGTACTTTGCCACACATTTCAGTACATTGCCACGACTTTGCCACGACTTTTCAGTACTTTGCCACTACTTTTCAGCACTTTGCCACAACTTTTCAGTACTTTGCCACACTTTTCAGCACTTTGCCACAACTTTTCAGTACTTTGCCACACTTTTCAGCACTTTGCCACAACTTTTCAGTACTTTGCCACACTTTTCAGTACTTTGCCACGACTTTGCAGCACTTTGCCACAACTTTTCAGTACTTTACTACTCTTTTCAGTACTTAGCCACGACTTTGCCACAACTTTTCAGTACTTTGCCACACTTTTCAGTACTTTGCCACGACTTTTCAGCACTTCGCCACAACTTTTCAGTACTTTGCCACACTTTTCAGTACTTTGCCACGACTTTGCCACGACTTTTCAGTACTTTGCCACTGCTTTTCAGCACTTTGACACAACTTTTCAGTACTTTGCCACACTTTTCAGCACTTTGCCACAACTTTTCTTTACTTTGCCACACTTTTCAGTACTTTGCCACGACTTTGCAGCACTTTGCCACACTTTTCAGCACTTTGCCACAACTTTTCATTACTTAGCCACGACTTTGCCACAACTTTTCAGTACTTTGCCACACTTTTCAGTACTTTGCCACGACGTTTCAGTACTTTGCCACGACTTTTCAGTACTTTGCCACACTTTTCAGTACTTTGCCACGACTTTACCACGACTTTTCAGCACTTTGCCACAACTTTTCATAACTTGGCCTCACTTTTCTGCACTTTGCCACAACTTTTCAGTACTTTGCCACACTTTTCAGTACTTTGCCACAACTTTTCAGTACTTTGCCATACTTTTCAGTACTTTGCCACGACTTTGCAGCACTTTGCCACAACTTTTCAGTACTTTGCCACTCTTTTCAGTACTTAGCCTCGACTTTGCCACAACTTTTCAGTACTTTGCCACACTTTTCAGTACTTTGAGATGACTTTGCAGCACTTTGCCACTCTTTTCAGTACTTTGCCACGATTTTGCCACAACTCTTCAGTACTTTGCCACACTTTTCAGTACTTTGCCACGACTTTACAGCACTTCGCCACAACTTTTCAGTACTTTGCCACACTTTTCAGTACATTGCTACGACTTTGCCACGACTTTTCAGTACTTTGCCACTACTTTTCAGCACTTTGCCACAACTTTTCAGTACTTTGCCACACTTTTCAGCACTTTGCCACAACTTTTCAGTACTTTGCCACACTTTTCAGCACTTTGCCACAACTTTTCAGTACTTTGCCACACTTTTTAGTACTTTGCCACGACTTTGCAGCACTTTGCCACAACTTTTCAGTACTTTACCACTCTTTTCAGTACTTAGCCACGACTTTGCCACAACTTTTCAGTACTTTGCCACACTTTTCAGTACTTTGCCACGACTTTTCAGCACTTCGCCACAACTTTTCAGTACTTTGCCACACTTTTCAGTACTTTGCCACGACTTTGCCACGACTTTTCAGTACTTTGCCACTGCTTTTCAGCACTTTGCCACAACTTTTCAGTACTTTGCCACACTTTTCAGTACTTTGCCACAACTTTTCTTTACTTTGCCACACTTTTCAGTACTTTGCCACGACTTTGCAGCACTTTGCCACACTTTTCAGCACTTTGCCACAACTTTTCATTACTTAGCCACGACTTTGCCACAACTTTTCAGTACTTTGCCACACTTTTCAGTACTTTGCCACGACTTTTCAGTACTTTGCCACGACTTTTCAGTACTTTGCCACACTTTTCAGTACTTTGCCACGACTTTGCCACGACTTTTCAGTACTTTGCCACACTTTTCAGTACTTTGCCACAACTTTTCAGTACTTTGCCATACTTTTCAGTACTTTGCCACGACTTTGCAGCACTTTGCCACAACTTTTCAGTACTTTGCCACTCTTTTCAGTACTTAGCCTCGACTTTGCCACAACTTTTCAGTACTTTGCCACACTTTTCAGTACTTTGCCATGACTTTGCAGCACTTTGCCACTCTTTTCAGTACTTTGCCACGATTTTGCCACAACTCTTCAGTACTTTGCCACACTTTTCAGTACTTTGCAACGACTTTTCAGCACTTCGCCACGACTTTTCAGTACTTTGCCACACTTTTCAGTACTTTGCCACGACTTTGCCACGACTTTTCAGTACTTTGCCACACTTTTCAGTACTTTGCCACAACTTTTCAGTACTTTGCCACAACTTTTCAGTACTTTGCCACTCTTTTCAGTACTTAGCCTCGACTTTGCCACAACTTTTCAGTACTTTGCCACACTTTTCAGTACTTTGCCATGACTTTGCAGCACTTTGCCACTCTTTTCAGTACTTTGCCACGATTTTGCCACAACTCTTCAGTACTTTGCCACACTTTTCAGTACTTTGCAACGACTTTTCAGCACTTCGCCACAACTTTTCAGTACTTTGCCACACTTTTCAGTACATTGCCACGACTTTGCCACGACTTTTCAGTACTTTGCCACTACTTTTCAGCACTTTGCCACAACTTTTCAGTACTTTGCAACACTTTTCAGCACTTTGCCACTACTTTTCAGTACTTTGCCACACTTTTCAGCACTTTGCCACAACTTTTCAGTACTTTGCCACACTTTTCAGTACTTTGCCACGACTTTGCAGCACTTTGCCACAACTTTTCAGTACTTTACCACTCTTTTCAGTACTTTGCCACAACTTTTCTTTACTTTGCCACACTTTTCAGTACTTTGCCACGACTTTGCAGCACTTTGCCACACTTTTCAGCACTTTGCCACAACTTTTCATTACTTAGCCACGACTTTGCCACAACTTTTCAGTACTTTGCCACACTTTTCAGTACTTGCCACGACTTTTCAGTACTTTGCCACGACTTTTCAGTACTTTGCCACACTTTTCAGTACTTTGCCACGACTTTGCCACGACTTTTCAGTACTTTGCCACTACTTTTCAGCACTTTGCCACAACTTTTCAGTACTTTGCCACACTTTTCAGTACTTTGCCACGATTTTGCAGCACTTTGCCACAACTTTTCAGTACTTTGCCACACTTTTCAGTACTTTGCCACGACTTTACCACGACGTTTCAGCACTTTGCCACAACTTTTCAGTACTTTGCCACACTTTTCTGTACTTTGCCACAACTTTTCAGTACTTTGCCACACTTTTCAGTACTTTGCCACAACTTTTCAGTACTTTGCCATACTTTTCAGTTCTTTGCCACGACTTTGCAGCACTTTGCCACAACTTTTCAGTACTTTGCCACTCTTTTCAGTACTTAGCCTCGACTTTGCCACAACTTTTCAGTACTTTGCCACACTTTTCAGTACTTTGCAACGACTTTGCAGCACTTTGCCACTCTTTTCAGTACTTTGCCACGACTTTGCCACAACTTTTCAGTACTTTGCCACACTTTTCAGTACTTTGCCACGACTTTTCAGCACTTCGCCACAACTTTTCAGTACTTTGCCACACTTTTCAGTACATTGCCACGACTTTGTCACGAGTTTTCAGTACTTTGCCACTACTTTTCAGCACTTTGCCACAACTTTTCAGTACTTTGCCACACTTTTCAGTACTTTGCCACACTTCTCAGTACTTTGCCACGACTTTACAGCACTTTGCCACAACTCTTAAGTACTTTGCCACACTTTTCAGTACTTTGCCACGACTTTTAAGCACTTCGCCACAACTTTTCAGTACTTTGCCACGACTTTTCAGTACTTTGCCTCACTTCTCAGTACTTTGCCACGACTTTACAGCACTTTGCCACAACTCTTAAGTACTTTGCCACACTTTTCAGTACTTTGCCACGACTTTTCAGCACTTCGCCACAACTTTTCAGTACTTTGCCACACTTTTCAGTATATTGCCACGACTTTGCCACGACTTTTCAGTACTTTGCCACTACTTTTCTGCACTTTGCCACAACTTTTCAGTACTTTGCAACACTTTTCAGTACTTTGCCACAACTGTTCAGTACATTGCCACGACACTGCCACGACTTTTCAGTACTTTGCCACACTTTTCAGCACTTTGCCACAACTTTTCAGTACTTTGCCACACTTTTCAGTACTTTGCCACGACTTTTCAGCACTTCGCCACACTTTTCAGTACTTTGCCATACTTTTCAGTACTTTGCCACGACTTTTCAGCACTTCGCCACAACTTTTCAGTACTTTGCCACACTTTTCAGTACTTTGCCACGACTTTGCCACGACTTTTCAGTACTTTGCCATGACTGCAGCACTTTGCCACTCTTTTCAGTACTTTGCCACGATTTTGCCACAACTCTTCAGTACTTTGCCACACTTTTCAGTACTTTGCCACGACTTTTCAGCACTTCGCCACAACTTTTCAGTACTTTGCCACACTTTTCAGTACATTGCCATGACTTGGCCACGACTTTTCAATACTTTGCCACTACTTTTCAGCACTTTGCCACAACTTTTCAGTACTTTGCCACACTTTTCAGCACTTTGCCACAACTTTTCAGTACTTTGCCACATTTTTCAGCACTTTGCCACAACTTTTCAGTACTTTGCCACAACTTTTCAGTACTTTGCCACACTTTTCAGCACTTTGCCACGACTTTGCCACGACTTTTCAGTACTTTGCCACTACTTTTCAGCACTTTGCCACAACTTTTCAGTACTTTGCCACACTTTTCAGCACTTTGCCACAACTTTTCTTTACTTTGCCACACTTTTCAGTACTTTGCCACGACTTTGCAGCACTTTGCCACACTTTTCAGCACTTTGCCATACCTTTTCAGTACTTTGCCACACTTTTCAGCACTTTGCCACAACTTTTCAGTACTTTGCCTCACTTTTCAGTACTTTGCAACGACTTTGCAGCACTTTGCCACTCTTTTCAGTACTTTGCCACGACTTTGCCACAACTTTTCATTACTTTGCCACACTTTTCAGTACTTTGCCACGACTTTTCAGCACTTCGCCACAACTTTTCAGTACTTTGCCACACTTTTCAGTACTTTGCCACGACTTTGCCACGACTTTTCAGTACTTTGCCACTACTTTTCAGCACTTTGCCACAACTTTTCAGTACTTTGCCACACTTTTCAGCACTTTGCCACAACTTTTCAGTACTTTGCCACACTTTTCAGCACTTTGCCACAACTTTTCAGTACTTTGCCACACTTTTCAGCACTTTGCCACAACTTTTCAGTACTTTGCCACACTTTTCAGTACTTTGCCACGACTTTGCAGCACTTTGCCACAACTTTTCAGTACTTTGCCACTCTTTTCAGTACTTAGCCACGACTTTGCCACAACTTTTCAGTACTTTGCCACACTTTTCAGTGCTTTGCCACGACTTTTCAGCATTTCGCCACAACTTTTCAGTACTTTGCCACACTTTTCAGTACTTTGCCACGACTTTACCACGACTTTTCAGCACTTTGCCACAACTTTTCATAACTTGGCCACACTTTTCTGCACTTTGCCACAACTTTTCAGTACTTTGCCACACTTTTCAGTACTTTGCCACAACTTTTCAGTACTTTGCCATACTTTTCAGTACTTTGCCACGACTTTGCAGCACTTTGCCACAACTTTTCAGTACTTTACCACTCTTTTCAGTACTTAGCCACGACTTTGCCACAACTTTTCAGTACTTTGCCACACTTTTCAGTACTTTGCCACGACTTTTCAGCACTTCGCCACAACTTTTCAGTACTTTGCCACACTTTTCAGTACTTTGCCACGACTTTGCCACGACTTTTCAGTACTTTGCCACTGCTTTTCA
Organism: Saccoglossus kowalevskii; assembly: GCF_978046115.1. Taxonomy (NCBI): domain Eukaryota; kingdom Metazoa; phylum Hemichordata; class Enteropneusta; family Harrimaniidae; genus Saccoglossus; species Saccoglossus kowalevskii. The sequence continues at coordinate 73,720 of NW_028188697.1, forward strand.
GCACTTTGCCACAACTTTTCAGTACTTTGCCACACTTTTCAGCACTTTGCCACAACTTTTCTTTACTTTGCCACACTTTTCAGTACTTTGCCACGACTTTGCAGCACTTTGCCACACTTTTCAGCACTTTGCCACAACTTTTCATTACTTAGCCACGACTTTGCCACAACTTTTCAGTACTTTGCCACACTTTTCAGTACATTGCCACGACTTTTCAGTACTTTGCCACGACTTTTCAGTACTTTGCCACACTTTTCAGTACTTTGCCACGACTTTACCACGACTTTTCAGCACTTTGCCACAACTTTTCATAACTTGGCCTCACTTTTCTGCACTTTGCCACAACTTTTCAGTACTTTGCCAAACTTTTCAGTACTTTGCCACAACTTTTCAGTACTTTGCCATACTTTTCAGTACTTTGCCACGACTTTGCAGCACTTTGCCACAACTTTTCAGTACTTTGCCACTCTTTTCAGTACTTAGCCTCGACTTTGCCACAACTTTTCAGTACTTTGCCACACTTTTCAGTACTTTGCAACGACTTTGCAGCACTTTGCCACTCTTTTCAGTACTTTGCCACGATTTTGCCACAACTCTTCAGTACTTTGCCACACTTTTCAGTACTTTGCCACGACTTTTCAGCACTTCGCCACAACTTTTCAGTACTTTGCCACACTTTTCAGTACATTGCCACGACTTTGCCACGACTTTTCAGTACTTTGCCACTACTTTTCAGCACTTTGCCACAACTTTTCAGTACTTTGCCACACTTTTCAGCACTTTGCCACAACTTTTCAGTACTTTGCCACACTTTTCAGCACTTTGCCACAAATTTTCAGTACTTTGCCACACTTTTCAGTACTTTGCCACGACTTTGCAGCACTTTGCCACAACTTTTCAGTACTTTACCACTCTTTTCAGTACTTAGCCACGACTTTGCCACAACTTTTCAGTACTTTGCCACACTTTTCAGTACTTTGCCACGACTTTTCAGCACTTCGCCACAACTTTTCAGTACTTTGCCACACTTTTCAGTACTTTGCCACGACTTTGCCACGACTTTTCAGTACTTTGCCACTGCTTTTCAGCACTTTGCCACAACTTTTCAGTACTTTGCCACAGTTTTCAGTACTTTGCCACAACTTTTCTTTACTTTGCCACACTTTTCAGTACTTTGCCACGACTTTGCAGCACTTTGCCACACTTTTCAGCACTTTGCCACAACTTTTCATTACTTAGCCACGACTTTGCCACAACTTTTCAGTACTTTGCCACACTTTTCAGTACTTTGCCACGACTTTTCAGTACTTTGCCACGACTTTTCAGTACTTTGCCACACTTTTCAGTACTTTGCCACGACTTTGCCACGACTTTTCAGTACTTTGCCACACTTTTCAGTACTTTGCCACAACTTTTCAGTACTTTGCCATACTTTTCAGTACTTTGCCACGACTTTGCAGCACTTTGCCACAACTTTTCAGTACTTTGCCACTCTTTTCAGTACTTAGCCTCGACTTTGCCACAACTTTTCAGTACTTTGCCACACTTTTCAGTACTTTGCCATGACTTTGCAGCACTTTGCCACTCTTTTCAGTACTTTGCCACGATTTTGCCACAACTTTTCAGTACTTTGCCACACTTTTCAGTACTTTGCAACGACTTTTCAGCACTTCGCCACAACTTTTCAGTACTTTGCCACACTTTTCAGTACATTGCCACGACTTTGCCACGACTTTTCAGTACTTTGCCACTACTTTTCAGCACTTTGCCACAACTTTTCAGTACTTTGCCACACTTTTCAGCACTTTGCCACTACTTTTCAGTACTTTGCCACACTTTTCAGCACTTTGCCACAACTTTTCAGTACTTTGCCACACTTTTCAGTACTTTGCCACGACTTTGCAGCTCTTTGCCACAACTTTTCAGTACTTTACCACTCTTTTCAGTACTTAGCCACGACTTTGCCACAACTTTTCAGTACTTTGCCACACTTTTCAGTACTTTGCCACGACTTTTCAGCACTTCGCCACAACTTTTCAGTACTTTGCCACACTTTTCAGTACTTTGCCACGACTTTTCAGTACTTTGCCACAACTTTTCAGTACTTTGCCACGACTTTGCAGCACTTTGCCACACTTTTCAGCACTTTGCCACAACTTTTCATTACTTAGCCACGACTTTGCCACAACTTTTCAGTACTTTGCCACACTTTTCAGTACATTGCCACGACTTTTCAGTACTTTGCCACGACTTTTCAGTACTTTGCCACACTTTTCAGTACTTTGCCACGACTTTACCACGACTTTTCAGCACTTTGCCACAACTTTTCATAACTTGGCCTCACTTTTCTGCACTTTGCCACAACTTTTCAGTACTTTGCCACACTTTTCAGTACTTTGCCACAACTTTTCAGTACTTTGCCATACTTTTCAGTACTTTGCCACGACTTTGCAGCACTTTGCCACAACTTTTCAGTACTTTGCCACTCTTTTCAGTACTTAGCCTCGACTTTGCCACAACTTTTCAGTACTTTGCCACACTTTTCAGTACTTTGCAACGACTTTGCAGCACTTTGCCACTCTTTTCAGTACTTTGCCACGATTTTGCCACAACTCTTCAGTACTTTGCCACACTTTTCAGTACTTTGCCACGACTTTTCAGCACTTCGCCACAACTTTTCAGTACTTTGCCACACTTTTCAGTACATTGCCACGACTTTGCCACGACTTTTCAGTACTTTGCCACTACTTTTCAGCACTTTGCCACAACTTTTCAGTACTTTGCCACACTTTTCAGCACTTTGCCACAACTTTTCAGTACTTTGCCACACTTTTCAGCACTTTGCCACAAATTTTCAGTACTTTGCCACACTTTTCAGTACTTTGCCACGACTTTGCAGCACTTTGCCACAACTTTTCAGTACTTTACCACTATTTTCAGTACTTAGCCACGACTTTGCCACAACTTTTCAGTACTTTGCCACACTTTTCAGTACTTTGCCACGACTTTTCAGCACTTCGCCACAACTTTTCAGTACTTTGCCACACTTTTCAGTACTTTGCCACGACTTTGCCACGACTTTTCAGTACTTTGCCACTGCTTTTCAGCACTTTGCCACAACTTTTCAGTACTTTGCCACACTTTTCAGTACTTTGCCACAACTTTTCTTTACTTTGCCACACTTTTCAGTAATTTACCACGACTTTGCAGCACTTTGCCACACTTTTCAGCACTTTGCCACAACTTTTCATTACTTAGCCACGACTTTGCCACAACTTTTCAGTACTTTGCCACACTTTTCAGTACTTTGCCACGACTTTTCAGTACTTTGCCACGACTTTTCAGTACTTTGCCACACTTTTCAGTACTTTGCCACGACTTTGCCACGACTTTTCAGTACTTTGCCACACTTTTCAGTACTTTGCCACAACTTTTCAGTACTTTGCCATACTTTTCAGTACTTTGCCACGACTTTGCAGCACTTTGCCACAACTTTTCAGTACTTTGCCACTCTTTTCAGTACTTAGCCTCGACTTTGCCACAACTTTTCAGTACTTTGCCACACTTTTCAGTACTTTGCCATGACTTTGCAGCACTTTGCCACTCTTTTCAGTACTTTGCCACGATTTTGCCACAACTCTTCAGTACTTTGCCACACTTTTCAGTACTTTGCAACGACTTTTCAGCACTTCGCCACAACTTTTCAGTACTTTGCCACACTTTTCACTACATTGCCACGACTTTGCCACGACTTTTCAGTACTTTGCCACTACTTTTCAGCACTTTGCCACAACTTTTCAGTACTTTGCCACACTTTTCAGCACTTTGCCACTACTTTTCAGTACTTTGCCACACTTTTCAGCACTTTGCCACAACTTTTCAGTACTTTGCCACACTTTTCAGTACTTTGCCACGACTTTGCAGCACTTTGCCACAACTTTTCAGTACTTTACCACTCTTTTCAGTACTTAGCCACGACTTTGCCACAACGTTTCAGTACTTTGCCACACTTTTCAGTACTTTGCCACGACTTTTCAGCACTTTGCCACGACTTTTCAGCACTTCGCCACAACTTTTCAGTACTTTGCCACACTTTTCAGTACTTTGCCACGACTTTGCCACGACTTTTCAGTACTTTGCCACTGCTTTTCAGTACTTTGCCACACTTTTCAGTACTTTGCCCCAACTTTTCTTTACTTTGCCACACTTTTCAGTACTTTGCCACGACTTTGCAGCACTTTGCCACACTTTTCAGCACTTTGCCACAACTTTTCATTACTTAGCCACGACTTTGCCACAACTTTTCAGTACTTTGCCACACTTTTTAGTACTTTGCCACGACTTTTCAGTACTTTGCCACGACTTTACAGTACTTTGCCACACTTTTCAGTACTTTGCCACGACTTTGCCACGACTTTTCAGTACTTTGCCACTACTTTTCAGCACTTTGCCACAACTTTTCAGTTCTTTGCCACACTTTTCAGCACTTTGCCACAACTTTTTCAGAACTTTGCCACACTTTTCAGCACTTTGCCACAACTTTTCAGTACTTTGCCACACTTTTCAGTACTTTGCCACGACTTTGCAGCACTTTGCCACAACTTTTCAGTACTTTACCACTCTTTTCAGTACTTAGCCACGACTTTGCCACAACTTTTCAGTACTTTGCCACACTTTTCAGTACTTTGCCACGACTTTTCAGCACTTCGCCACAACTTTTCAGTACTTTGCCACACTTTTCAGTACTTTGCCACGACTTTGCCACGACTTTTCAGTACTTTGCCACTGCTTTTCAGCACTTTGCCACAACTTTTCAGTACTTTGCCACACTTTTCAGTACTTTGCCACAACTTTTCTTTACTTTGCCACACTTTTCAGTACTTTGCCACGACTTTGCAGCACTTTGCCACACTTTTCAGCACTTTGCCACAACTTTTCATTACTTAGCAACGACTTTGCCACAACTTTTCAGTACTTTGCCACACTTTTCAGTACTTTGCCACGACTTTTCAGTACTTTGCCACGACTTTTCAGTACTTTGCCACACTTTTCAGTACTTTGCCACGACTTTGCCACGACTTTTCAGTACTTTGCCACACTTTTCAGTACTTTGCCACAACTTTTCAGTACTTTGCCATACTTTTCAGTACTTTGCCACGACTTTGCAAGCACTTTGCCACAACTTTTCAGTACTTTGCCACTCTTTTCAGTACTTAGCCTCGACTTTGCCACAACTTTTCAGTACTTTGCCACACTTTTCAGTACTTTGCCATGACTTTGCAGCACTTTGCCACTCTTTTCAGTACTTTGCCACGATTTTGCCACAACTCTTCAGTACTTTGCCACACTTTTCAGTACTTTGCAACGACTTTTCAGCACTTCGCCACAACTTTTCAGTACTTTGCCACACTTTTCAGTACATTGCCACGACTTTGCCACGACTTTTCAGTACTTTGCCACTACTTTTCAGCACTTTGCCACAACTTTTCAGTACTTTGCCACACTTTTCAGCACTTTGCCACTACTTTTCAGTACTTTGCCACACTTTTCAGCACTTTGCCACAACTTTTCAGTACTTTGCCACACTTTTCAGTACTTTGCCACGACTTTGCAGCACTTTGCCACAACTTTTCAGTACTTTACCACTCTTTTCAGTACTTAGCCACGACTTTGCCACAACTTTTCAGTACTTTGCCACACTTTTCAGTACTTTGCCACGACTTTTCAGCACTTCGCCACAACTTTTCAGTACTTTGCCACACTTTTCAGTACTTTGCCACGACTTTGCCACGACTTTTCAGTACTTTGCCACTGCTTTTCAGTACTTTGCCACACTTTTCAGTACTTTGCCACAACTTTTCTTTACTTTGCCACACTTTTCAGTACTTTGCCACGACTTTGCAGCACTTTGCCACACTTTTCAGCACTTTGCCACAACTTTTCATTACTTAGCCACGACTTTGCCACAACTTTTCAGTACTTTGCCACACTTTTTAGTACTTTGCCACGACTTTTCAGTACTTTGCCACGACTTTTCAGTACTTTGCCACACTTTTCAGTACTTTGCCACGACTTTGCCACGACTTTTCAGTACTTTGCCACTACTTTTCAGCACTTTGCCACAACTTTTCAGTACTTTGCCACACTTTTCATCACTTTGCCACAACTTTTCAGTACTTTGCCACACTTTTCAGCACTTTGCCACAATTTTTCAGAACTTTGCCACACTTTTCAGTACTTTGCCACGACTTTGCAGCACTTTGCCACAACTTTTCAGTACTTTGCCACACTTTTCAGTACTTTGCCACGACTTTACCACGACGTTTCAGCACTTTGCCACAACTTTTCAGTACTTTGCCACACTTTTCTGTACTTTGCCA
>NW_028188698.1:0-75470 GCF_978046115.1 Saccoglossus kowalevskii
AAATCCTGAGTGAAAGCAATGAGAGCCTTCCGTGGTGTATCAGCATCAATCTTGAAGCGTTTTCTATCAACTGGGCCAAAGACATTTGGACACATAGAGAGTACTTGGGCAATGCTCGCCTCCATCCCACTGGCTGGCACTGGGTAGACAACTTTATTCTTCCTACACTACTCATCCACCAGTTTGAACGTGCAGCGAGAGAAGGTAATATTTACTTGAAGCAGCAGTCCTTGGAGTGAATAATGAATTACTTCTTCCTTGCTGGCCATGTGCAATATGCTCGATATTTGACCCAGTACCTGCTGGAGATGCGCAGACATCATGCCAGACCTTGTCTGCCGGCACCATGATGGATATTGGAATGCTGTCTCTGCTGACCAGTTTGGTGAGCAGACTGCTATTAAGATGGGAAAAGGAGCTCTCAAGGGAATGACACTGTCTGCTGAGCTTGTGTGTGAGTGGATTGATGCATTCCCTATCACTGTACATCAGACTGTGTGGATCGTATGTACTCTGCTTCTACACCAGGAAAAAATGCACAGAGACAGCACAAAGAAGAGTTAAAGCATCAACGTGTCTTGGATGCAAAAGATAGAAGTCTCATTGATGCAGAGGTTGAGAAGTATCCTCACCCACTAGAAGATCATCGACCTTATCTGTGCAATCCAGTCACTGGCTAAATTGCCTCCTCTGTTGTGAATGTTGCTGACTCGACTGCGATTGCAGAAAAAATGGAGAGAAAATACATTGCCAGTCTTCCTAATGGTTTTTACAACCTTGAAAGCATTTTTCTTCGGCTATTGGTGATTGGTCAGCGAAGACAGATTAAGCTTGAGCCACTGTTTGCCCATGAACTGTGTGCTGTGCCTGCATCAATCATCAATGAGTATGGTTGTCTTCGCAAAGGTAGCAAGTCAGAGCTGGTTAAACGACTAGCTGTGCTTAAGGCTTTGCCAACATCAGCTGATTTTGTCATCGTGGATGTTTCACAGTTGTTCTACCATATTGTATGGCCACATAGGGGTAGTCCTTCAGATCTTATCACATCCATTCACAGACGTTTGAGTCATTACCCAGCTGCTACTGTGAAAATCATTGTCTTCGACAAGTACCAAGATGCCTCTGCAAAGGATCACGAGAGAATGCGTCGGGCTGGGGATATTATTACCGACTATGAACCTTCTATCACAAGTCCTTTACCCAAACGAGATGTCATTCTGAAAAGCAAAAACAACAAGCAGAGACTTGTGAGTATGTTGCACAGCTTCAGTGTTGACGACAATGTGACAATGGATAATCATATTGACAGTGCATTTGGTCATGATGAGGCAGATATAACTATGGTTTCCCATGTCCCCGTGGCAGCTAACTCTGGAAAGGCTGTGATACGTGTGCTTAGTGATGACACTGATGTGTTTGTTCTGTTAATGTATTGGTTGTATCGAATGGACCTACAGTGCAAAGTACAGATAGAGCGTTGGGATGGAACAGTCCCGAATATTAATGCAACCTGTGCTAACCTAGGCCCAAAATGTCTGCAACTCCTGGGAATGCATGCTATCAGTGGGTGCGACACGACCTCATATCTGTATGTCAAAGGCAAGATTGGTGCACTGAAAACTTTGCTAGCAGGGAACTTCCCAGGTTTAGCTGATGTGCTGGGTGAGGTGGCTGCCACAGATGATGATTTGCTAGAGGCAGTAAAACCCTTCCTTCTGGCTCTTTATGGCCAGCTGCCAGGAACTACGATGGAATCTGCCCGCTTTACATTGTTCACCAAAAAGAAGAAATATCCTAAAGTGATGGCCCTTCCTCCAACAACACCCAACCTCTTGCAGCATGTTTTAAGGGCTCATTTACAAGTGATGTTGTGGAAAGCAGCAGACGATCAAGTTTCACCTGTTGCGTCATCTGATATCACAAAATTTGGATGGGAGATCCAGGATAGTACCCCAGTTTCTGTCAGTGCTAAGGGTGACCCAGTACCGCCAGAACTAATTGATGTGATTCGGTGTCAATGCAAAGCACAAGGTAAAAAATGTATCACTGAGGCATGTGGCTACCACAAAGAACATCTTTCGTGCACGTCATACTGTAATTGCTCTGGTTAATATGGCTGCTGCAATCCATACACGAACAGACGAGATGTTGAAGTTACAGACGAAGTGGGCGAGGACATGGAGGATGCTGTGGAGACTTTTCAGGATAATGTAGACCAGGATGCTGAGGAAGATTTTGATGATGATGCGGAACAGGAAGATTTGGAGAGTAGTCTTTCTGACCCTGATAATGAGTGGGAACATACAGATATTTAATTTCAGATATAAAAGATTAAGAATATCTACTTATTGTATTATTTTACACTTATTATGAATACCATTTTTGTGTCATGTAATTACAGATTTCACAGAAAGAAAACATGAATAAAGTTAATTATGAGTGTTGATAAATTTGTTATTTTTATTTTGTATTCTAATCTAAGCTTCGCCCTGGGCTTTCACACATGAGATTAACCAGCAAAATAACACCAGGAATAAATTGTATACACAAAAAAAACCATTAAAAAGAGGTATTGCACATTATTCTAGGACAAATGGGTCAAAAGTTGGATTTTCCAGATGACGTTTGATGGCCATCTTGGATTATGCAAATTAGCAGAGTTGCCCAATGTTGCAATTTTGGAAACCAAGCAGAAATTGTTCTTTGGTTCCATATGAATGTAAATCAATAAAAAAACTTCATAGGAAACAACATTTCTTGGTTTAGTATTGGACAGATAGAAATGTCAAACCGACTACTACTCAACTTCCGAAACACTTCAGTAGACACAGTAAATAAATCGCCAGCACAACTACTGCAAAGTCGTAGATTAGCATCAAAACTGCCTGTCACTGAAGAGTTGCTCAAACCAAAAGCCGTTGAAAATGCACATGCAAAGCTCAGACAACGCCAGATGACTCAGAAGTATTATTACGATATGCGTGCAAGTACAACTAAACATGCATTCTAGCCAGGCCATAATGTGAGATTCTGTACATTGAAGGGAGAATGGAAGTACGGTAAAATCCAGAATAAATGTCAAAATGTACCACGCTGTTACATAATAGAAACCCCTGAGGGCAAATTATTCAGACGTAACCGTCGCTATGCATTCAACACCCGCGAAGCTACACCAACTACTTCACGTGATCAGAATACGCGCATTGATATTAACTCTAGTGACAATAATATGAGTGATCAAAGCAAACCTTATATTCATGTTGAGAATTCTTTTAGCACAAATATGAATGAAAATGTTCATGACACAAAATAGCCTGATAACTATGATAATTCAGAGTTGAATCCTAACCTATCGCTAACACAACGGAAACTAAACAAGTTTTCACTAGATCGGTAGACTCAGCAAACCACCTCGTAAGCTAGATTTGTAGAAATGGTACCAGTTGATTTGAGTTGTGTTGTTCGATATTTGATGCCGTCAAAATGTTGATATGATTACAGTTTTGTATATTGTTACTTAAATATTGTTTATAGTTTTGTTATTTAATAATGTTTTGTGAAACGATTTTGATAACTATGTTGACACTAAGAACTGAATGGAAATCATTTCTAAACAAAACTGTACTACTACTGTAATGAAAAAAAAACAAGCACAGAAGGGAAGGTGTAATGCATGTGTTCATGCTTGTACCGATGGTCATTTGTTAATCTATATTACGTCATTGATAAGTCTTGAATAAATAACATCAGTCTTCAACATGGCGTCATAGTAGTCACGACCAGTCAATTTTACACTATTCATGGCAGTTCATGGCAGTCGTGGCACACACTGGCACTGGCACATATCGTCCCACAGTTTGCGTATAGTTCACGACCCGGTCACTAAATTTTGTTCCTCGAGTCGTGTCAATGCGTGCCACAGAATCATGCAAGTGTCAGCCTAGCTTGAGATGAGAATGGTGGAATTACTTTCTATTGTATATTCAATAACACTGGCATTGTGACAAGTAACACATAACACGTACTAATAATTTATATATGGAATTTCGATAATATCGAATTGAGTATTTCATTGATAAACAGTGCTTATTATTACAACACGTTTAAAAGTGATTTTACTAGAGACTCATTTTGAAAAGTGCTTTTACGCAAAACATGAACTGAATATTGACAAGCGATTCTAACAGAGACACATTCCATTTAAGCATGATCAAGCACTTTGCATTATTGTACAGTAATCATATGGCATATACACCATAATCCCCATACGTTTCACTCAATTATGTTTAAACTGCTTGTATAAAGTTAATACATCTTAGATAGCTGTTTTTTTTCAATAAACATTCTTAATGACATATTAATGTCCCCGTAAAACACTCAGTGAGTCAGTGTTATATTTCGAAAAGTTGTATTTTTGTGTGTGATTACAATGTGCTGATTTTCATCAAAAGTGTTTTATTAACTCCCAAAAGCACTTTTCTAACAATTATATAACACAACTGTTTTGATAGAAAATACACTTGTTTTATAATATAATAAACATGATTTAATTGCAATAGCGTGCTTTTCATTAAAACGGTGTGTTTTAATGAAAAAAATGAAAGTACTCCTAAGATTCACAGTGCAATGATATTAACATGGGTACCTGATACTTTATTTCAAATAATAAATTATTTAAAAGAGAAATATCTGTTTTTATATAATTAAATCCTTTTGAGTATGTCCCACTTGTACAAGTACACCGGGGACATTGAACATGCAATTATGAATTATTGCTTTTTTGCATTTGTATTTTTGAGATATCGTTTGTAGACAATACCCGGTGAAAAGTGGGTCATTTATAGACAAAATCTGTTCAGACAGAAGTTTTAGTCAGGCAATTCAGTATGGGGCTATATGAGGAAAATGTTTTGTTTTTTTTATTCATAAATTAGGATAGAATAAGAAAGTCGTTTATCGTATGCTGACATATGCTGAACAGGACCGGAGACGGGTGGCTGTGTGTGCTACTCTGACCATGTCGGAAACTATTTTCGTGCTTAATGGTACTTTCGGATTCTGAACAGAAACAGTTATCCAATCGCAGACAGTTAATTTCGGCCTATCATGTAAATCCTTGTTATCATAACTGTCCTATCATGATAAGATTTTATCTACCAATCGCATTCTGGTAACATAAAACTTTCCCGCCTGAATTTGGGCTATTTAAGTGACTCTCATTAGCCTTGTACTAGATGTAGCAGTAAAGTGATGATGATCAGCCCAGTTGTTGTCTCCAGACTGTTTAGCCATATCGAATCTTAACCCCACATACCGTTATGTTAACTATGTTAGCGAGTTAGGGACGCATGTTTATGATCGAAAGTGCACTTTCTAATATAAATCATGTACTGTCGACAGTTGAAAAACACCTTCACCATCTTTATGTTGTTAAAACTGAGTAAAATTGATAAATTAACTTAAATTTATTTGCCCTACATATTCTTTATATTTTTCTACCACGTATGATATACCAGTGGTACATAAAGGCCATTCCATATTCTAATATTATACTGTCGTCTCTCAGACATAGCAAGTAATAACTATTTAGTATAAAAATCAATATTTGATACTGTAAATACTGTTTCAAACCCAGAAACAAATTCTGTATTTTTTGTGTGTAAATTTCAATGTTATAATTTAAATTCTGTGTTATAAACAGTTGAGGGCGCAGTATGATTTAAATGTTATTGTGAAGTAGGTTATTCAAAAAATATGTATATAAAGAAAGTATAATACCAATAAAACAGACGTGATTTTGTTTTACAGATCAATGATGTTTTCGATTAATATTCAATTCAGTCGTCACAGAAAATTTAGTATTGAGCCTAGCGCGAGTTTGACCTTTGTTGTAATCACGTGATGATTCGCACCCGGAAACTAGTTTTCCCAACAATGCCCGTTGTTAACGCAATCGTCGTTTTTCTGTGCCTACTGTCTGCGGTAAAACAAGGTAATGTGAAATTCATAAATTGTATTATATAACCATATTCAGGTTGTGACTCGATCTGTGTTTTGTTACCGATATTTGAACAAGAAGAATGCTTCGTCAATGTTACACGCGGTGGAAGTGAACCATTCTAAAGCAATCTCAATTGACCAGCATATCTTTCTGACATTATACATGTTTCATATTATTATAATATATACGTTTTTGACACACCTTGCAAACACATTAAGGTATATTTAACCGTACAAAAACAATAACAACAACCTATGATTAGAACAATTACCACCACTGCATGAAAATTCGAATTTCCGTCGTAGCCGCTTGCCGGATTAGCAACGTGTTTTGCAGTAAATCCGTTGTTTATATTTGGGTGCGTAAACGTTCGAATTTCCTTCGCGTAACCTTCGAAACTGAAACGACGTAAATGTAGAAATTGCGCGTTTGATACGCCCAATGTAAACAGCGGAAATTCCCAAATTTGCTGTCGTTTTACGCTGAACTTAAAGAACTGATATACTACGTTGCCCGTTGTATATTTTCAACGTAAATTGACGGGCAACTCTGAGTTTGTCGTTGTTTTACGTTCAACTTATTAAGCGGAAATCACGCAGCTTGAACTGCTGCACTACTGGCTTGACATGGTAGAAATCATTCACTTTTCATATAAACCTGCTTAGGTGGCCAGGTCTAAAGACTATAGAAATATATTTCTAACTAATCCGTTTATAATTTACTAATGTATCGTCAACTATATATTTTTTGTTTTACAATGGTATTGTTTGAACTAATACTCAATGATTCGATTGTGACGAAGTGCTTAACTAGCGACTGTAACTGTACATTACATAAATATGCTATTATAGCGACATATAATAATTTATTACATACGAATCCGCAGTGACTAATAATAATATTACTTCTGTTATTGCGCCCTCGCCGATCTCAAATCCAGTTGAACTTTACAATTCATGCGAAGCAAAATAGCTCCTCTACGAGCACGAAATGTGTTTTGAGGTTAACCTAAATTTGAGATTTACTGGATTCCGGCAGAGCAAGATCCCGGCGGACATTATCTCAGAAAACATGTGTTTAGATAATGTAATTTTTAAGTTACTGCCAACACATTACCGTGAATAGAACAGGGTCGACGATGAACGTTGATGTACTGTGAAATACTTTATTTTAGCTGGAATTATTGTTTGCTGAAAAGTGTTTTTGAGTGTTTTGCATGGATTTTTTTTACTGATTTCTGACGAGTTGAATGTGACATACAGGAAAAAGGTATATTCGCGAAAATAAAGTATTTCACAGTAGATCTAAAAGGTCACCAATTTCAATCTTTATTTTAAAATACAAATAGTCCTATTGTTGCTTTATAAATCATAATATATAATATACAGCTAAAAATAGGTGGTTTAACAATTAACGGATTATGGTACGCTCACATTAAATGCCATTGTCTCCATGCGATGTACTGTCTGGGAGTTTGTTCTATCCTGATTGTGTCTACAGGGAATGTTTTCTATATCATCACTTATATTACAATTTTTAAACAAAATTCTATATTACTATGTAGTGTATTCCAATACTTGATGACCATGTAATTTTCAGGGAAAATGTTATGATCTTTTTTTATGAAGATGATGTCTACTCATGAGTTACTGTAGCACAATAATCTCCAGGAGTGTTTTTTGTGAACGGCAGATCGGCCCTGGGATTCTGGTCCTGATTCACGCGACTAATTGACGTAATTTTAAAACATACGACAATTCGTTCCACGCAACCCACTCTGTAAAATAGCGTTATTTCAAACAACACCGCTTAGCATTAAGTAGTAATTAACGAGGCGTTATATTCGGACAACTTGAAGCGGGTGAGCCAACAACCAACAGCCAACACAGCGACAGGCGTATTTATAACTGTTGTGACGTTGCTTCTCTTTCAAGGGCTAAAAATCGTTCATGTCATCATTTTGCATTTAAAAATCCAAATTTGTTGCAAATGCTGCATCTAACTCGGTTTTTCCATGGCCTGGCATACGTACAGACGCGAATAGAGGAGAATATGGTTTGTGTGTTTTTCAGGGGATGGGTGGGTTTGTAAATGGGATTAATCATTCCACGCGACCGGTGTTCCTTCAATCAGCTCGTCGTATTAGAAGATGAGAGATGACAAGCGGTTTAATTGTGTATGGGTGTTTTTAATAACGTAACGTATTTGTATTTCATGACTTATCATTCGTTATTTTGAAGCTTGCTGTCTAGATGTTATTGGACCAACAAATGTAGGCATTTTAAATGGAGAAGATGCCACTCTGGAATGTGTGCTTACAAACTTTAACAGTGGTGAAAGTGGAAAGTGGTCTGTAGTTGATGATGCTGATAGTATTATGTCATTAACCTCATCAACATGGTTCTATGCCAATGGTTACAATGAAGCAAAGCATTTAGGATGGTACGTGGATAGGACTGAACCAAACCACTATGATCTAAATATACCTAGTGTTGATATCAATGATAAAGGATGTTATTTTTGTGGAATTACTACAGCAGGGACGACACAAATGGAAAATAATTGTGCAACACTGACAGTAATAGGTATGAATATAAAACAGTTGTGATATGATTAAATAAAAAGGCATAATACTTAAATACACATGATACACACATTTATTAACATTGTGTGATAACATAAAATATGAACTCGACATAATGTAGTCTGAGATTACTGTGGCTTCACTGATTGATTAGTTCAGATGTAACCGAAGTACGCCCACTGTGCCCTCCACCGTTGCTGCATGATCGTCAGCCATCCTATTCCAACCCTTTTTACTTGGACCGTTTCCGTTTTCACACTGATGTAGTTGTTCATGAAAAAAGTTGATACATTTTTCCCTCCGCTGTCGACTTTGCCAAGCGGAGCTTATTCAATTAGTTATTGTTCATCTTCATCATCTCAAGATCACATGTAATAATAACTGAATAATGTGAATATTGCTGCCACTGCCATCTGCACTTATCAATTACAGCAGAGCTTCACCGACCGCATGGTCACTTGGTAAAATATAAGGCAACATGATTGTCTTTTGTTTAAAATACTTTATCTATACGCATTGCAAAATTATTTTTATGTACAATGGGACCATATTATGTCTGAATTGTGGTAAAATGGTGTTTGATATTTCATCATATAGTACTAATACTTTGGTCTATATGTAAATGATAATACACAGTATCTCCAGCATTAGCCTTGAATAAGTGCTAATTATGTATATAATATTCCATAATGCAATATTTTCAGTTCCACTAGAAACTCAACCATCATTAACAGACTATGAAGATGGTGATACAGCTGAAGTAACTTCTAGTTTTACAACCCCATTTACCTGCACGGTGGTGAATACTAAGCCGGCAGCGACAATAGATTGGTCTATTGGGAGTATTCCGATACAAAGTGGTATAACTACGACATCAACACCACGTAATAATGGTTTATATGACACTACAAGTACATTACAGTACATACCAGTATGGAATAGTGACCAAGATAAAGATATTAAATGTGAAGCCTATGTATTTACCACACATACACACTACAGTACATATGTGACATTGGATGTAGTAGGTAAGTAATGGTTTATATGACACTGCAAGTACATTACAGTACATACCAGTATGGAATAATGACCAAGATAAAGATATTAAATGTGAAGCTAATAATAATAATAATAATAATAATAATAATAATAATAATAATAATAATAAAGCAATAAAGCAATAAGAAAAGTTAGTTGTAAATGGGATAAAGCAAGTGTTACATATCAAATGGCATTTTCATTTCTTGATTGAAATGAGTTATGAATATAGTTGCCAATCTTTTTTATTATTACATCATCTTTTGAAGTCATCAAGAAATTAAATTTCTGGAGATCATCCTGTGTTTCTTGTGGAATTGTAATGTCTTGTATGATTTGTTGGCGTATTACTTTATATTGTGGACATATCATAACAAAGTGCAGTTCATCTTCTATTTCATTCTGTGTACATTGTTTGCAAATTCTATTTTCAGTAGGTATTTTTGGTTGCACATGCTTCCTTTTTTGTCCCCGTTCGGACGAAGTCCGAAAACGGGGACTTATAATTCGGTCTCCGTCCGTGCGTCCGTGTGTCCGTATGGAGTCATATCTCGGAATCCCTTGGACCAATTCCGTTCATTCTTTGCATGTGCCTAGTACTTTATGTGAGACATATGCACATGCAGTGGTTTAGCGATGATTCGATTCAAAATTGCCGACTGGCAGCCATCTTGTTTTTTGAAAATGTTGTATTTTGGACATGCTTTGTCAGTTTTCATTCAAACTTGGTACATAGATTATACATGTTAGGATACATGTCCATGACGATTTATTTCGCAATTGGATCAAAGATGGTCGACTGGCAGGCATCTTGTTTTTTTATGCGGTATCTTGGACGTGCTCTGTCAGTTTTCATTCAAATTTGGCACATACATGTACTTTATACATGTTAAGATGCATGTCCATGACAATTTGTTTCAAAATCTGGTCAAGGATAGCCGATTGACAGCCATCTGACTTTTTGGTCTTACTACTATATTTCCACAATTTATGTACCATTTTTATTCGTATTTGGCACATACATCATGCATATCAGTGTGTTTCATAATCAGATCAAAGATGGCCGAATAACGGCTGTTTTTATTTTTGGCCATATTACTACTACACGGAACATGTGTTTTGATGTAAATAAACAATCTGTTGTATACGCCACTTGGAACTCAAGTTTCAAGGACACACTGGCGACAACCCCGAGCACAAAGAGAACTTTCAAAAATTCAACTGGGACTGTGTCATTTTCAATGACTTGTTCTATTGTTAAATTGTTTACTAGTCCGAAATTTTGTCATTGAAATTCTTTGTTTCAAATTCAACACATCCAAGTATTTTTCAAAATTATAATCATTCTGTTGTTCTCGTGAAAAATTCATGTTGTTCATTATTTTTTGTATTGAAGAGTACCATTGTAAATTGGATTTCTTTTGTTCAAGGTATGTTTGTTTTGTGATACTATTGCCTGGTAATTTATTGATACGAGTCCAGTATTTTATTAAATTGATCTGAATATCTACTAAGAGTGGGAATTCTCCTACTTCGGCTCTGCATGCAATGTTTGCCACACATTTGTTCAATCCTAGTAGTTGTTTGTAAAAATTCCAATTGTGTTCTTTCTGTTATTGTTTCGTCCCATTTGTTGTAATCTTGAATTTTATGTCCCCAGATTTCAGACCCATACAATAATATTGGTTGAATACACCTTTTAAAACGATGGGTTCTACAATTTGTTTCTGGTGATAGGAACTGTTTCAATGCATACATTGCTCGGGCTGCTTTATCCGCTAAATTTTGTTTGGCTTCAGTGTAGCAGCCATTTGACTTTATGTTTATACCCAGTTAGTTGTACATATTTACACATGTAATATTTTGTTCATTATAATAGAATTTTTCTGTCTTTTTCAGTGTTCCTCATTTGAAAATAACAACTTTGTTTTGCCTGTAGTTTCCATTTATGACAATAAACCTCTAAACTATTTAGTGCATTTTGTAGACCGTTTTTTGCTTCAGATATTAACACTAGATCATCTGCATAGAGTAGGGAACTAATTTTACAGTTATTCAATGTATTACACTGGATCTAATGATTCACCTTCTAGTGAATTATTTAAGTCATTAACAAACACATTAAAAAGCATTGGGCTAATGACACAACCCTGCCTAACACCCTTGGTCGTTTCAAATATGGGTGTAATTTTATTTTTGAAACGAATGCATGAGATCTGGATAAATACCTGAGTCCAGGATTATATTAAATAATTTATGTAGTGGCTGAATTAGGAAATCTGAACTGTATTTAAGCAATTCTGGGCAATAAACGTCATATCCTGATGATTTTTTTCTCTTTAGTTTTTTAATGGCTAGCCTAATTTCTTTTTCAGATATCTCATTATTTAAATTATAATTGTTAAAATGTTCTTTTACTTCCATAGCTGAGATGTTAGAGATAATCTGTTTTTGAAAAACAGTATTATTATTATCAGTAGCATTATTATTTAATTGTTCATATAATTCTTTCCATTTTCCTGGTGAAATTGAATTAGATTGATCATTTCTTGAGCCTTTTAGTTCATTGATTATTTTCCAAAATTGTTGGGGATTATTTTTTTTTTATGTCAGTTAATTTATTAACAATTTTATTTTGTTCTTCTTTTTGTTTTGATCTAATTAACTTTTTGTATTTCTTTTTCTTGGCAAAGAACACATTTCGTAAGTTCGCATCAAAAGGATGTTTGCTGATTATACGTGCAGTATTACGCAGATCTGTTTTAAGAATATTACATTCTTTGTCAAACCACATTTTCTTTGATTTACGTTTAACATTTCCACTATTACTTTTTCGTTTATGTTTAAAAATCTGACTGGCTGCATTATTAATAATTAAATTAAAATCTTCTACAGCAGTATTAATTCCTTTCTTATCTATGCTATAAATTTTATCAATAAATGACTTTACAATAGCTTGAACCCTCTCAGATGCTAGGTTATCCTGGTAATCGAAGACTGACAATTTATTCCAAACCCAACTCTTTGGTAAATTATTTAAAGTACCTGCGTTATTTATCGGTATATCAAGTGCAACATTCTGATCTAATCGTAGTAAGCATGATATCTGGCAGTGGTCTGATGTACATGTAAAATCATGAACTTTAAAATATTCAATGCTGTCAAATAGGCTTAGAGAGGTTATGGCATAATCAACAGTGCTTATTCCATTGTAATGGTAACATGTAAAATTGCCACTGGAATCTCCGGGCATTCTTCCATTTAGAATTCTGATGTTACAATTTTTACATAATTTTAATAATGCTTTGCCATGTATTTACCACACATACACACACTACAGTACAGATGTGACATTTATTTTGCAGTAACCCGACTTTTGTCGTAACTCGGCTTTTGCCATATATACATTTGCATAATTTATTTTATTGAAAAAACAAAAAATAAACAACATACTGTATGCAAGTCTAACTACAGTATATAGAATAGAATAGAATAATGCTTTATTACATCCTTAATGAAATCTGACATTTCAGTTTTGGTAATTGCTGTATTAAAGCTTTTTAAAAATAGACTACAATTAAACTACGCATACAATACAATAATATATTTCAAATAAACAACAACTAAATCACACTGAAAATATAGCACAACAATACATTAATTAATTTTCACTTTTTCTTTTCTTATTTTGTAGGCTTTCTGTGTGTAATTTAATAACCCGAGTAGACATTGTTTGTTAGTTGTGTTTAAAATGTGTATAAATTTATCTTTGTTGTTGTAATTTTTGAAATTTGGATTGGAGAATAGACTATATAAATCTTGTCTATTTTCTGTATAGAGATCACACTCAGTGATGAAATGGTTTTCATCCTCAATCACGATACATTTTTCAGATTTCCTGTCCTGAATTGTTTTTGGTTTTGTGTGTCCACTTTTGTGTACCCACTTCTATGTACAGTTGATGGCAGCTAATTCTAAATTTGCTCATTGTTTGAACCACTTGTCTATCACTTAACTGTTGTAAATAATATTCCTGTTTAATGTCTTTTTTGAATAAATTGTAAGTCCACAGTTTAGATTCTGTTCTTTGCATGTCTATGTTACATTTGTTAGTGCAGTACTTTGCTGACATTTTGTTGAAGTTTTGTTATGTAATATCCATATGGATTTGATATTCATTCACTTTTTTGTTGAGTCTTGTTAGCCAGTAATCATTTTCTTTGTTTGTTTCCATTTCCTTCATAGCATTGTAAGCTATGTTGTCTTTCTTCAATGTAATTAAATGTTTGTACATAGTTATTGCATTATAGTATAGGAAGTGTAACAATGGTATTCTACCAGTATCCATTCTTACTGCAATGTTGCTTGATCTGTTATTCACATTTAGAATTTGCCTACAGAATCTGAGGTGGACTTTTTCAGTTTTTGTCTTGTCCCAGTTTTTGTTCGTACATACTCCCCATATGTGGGGGTATAATATTGTTAAAGTTTCCATGTTGCTGATAACACTTAGTTTGTGTGGATTGTACAGGTTGGATTTGGTTATGCCAATAATTTTATTGCATGATAATCTTGAATTTGATGCCAAAGACTTATTTTTTCTAAAACAGATCTAAAAATTCAGTTGAAAAAAAATTGAAATTGTATGAGCTGTAATTAACTTGTGGGAAGCTTCACAATGTTTTCTCTGATTCTACAAATTTAATTTGTTATATAGCCTATATATAAAATATATTTTTGAAATGCAGTCCCTATATATAAAATTTGTTTTATACATTAAAAATGTTTAAATATTTTTTTTAATCAGTTCCACCATCATCGCCAGTAATAGATGGGTTTAACCATAATGACGATTTTACTGTAAATGCTGGACGATCTTCTCCCCTGACTTGTACAGCTACTGCAAAACCTGCACCTACTATAGAGTGGTATATTGGCAGTACACTACAGTCAACTATGATGACGTCACCTAGTCCTAATTTAGAAGACAGTGAATTATTTGATGTATCCAGTACATTCACATTTACACCACAGTGGAGTAACCATCTACAATACATCAAATGTAAAGCAGATAATAATGCTATTGGAAATGCTGTAATGACGAGGGTTAAACTTGACGTGAATGGTGAGTAGATTATTGATATGCTCCATCCTAATAACATGATGAAAATGTTACATAATGTCCAGTATTTGTAAACCATACCTCAACCATATTGTAATTGGATTCTGTATTGGTAGCTGATTAAAACAAGTTTAAACTAGGGCCAAAACATATTTTTCTTGTCAACAGGTGGGCTAGTTTAAAGGAATTGTTTGTGGTTTCTGCCCAAATATTGAAAAAATAAAAAAAGCACCTTACTGCACCATTTTTAACAACATCTCAGAACCAGAAACAAACTTTTTTCTTAGCCTAATATTATCATGTGCTAAGAACAGCCATGACTTAATGACAACCTTCAAGTCAGCAGGGCACTTTTCTCAAACTTGGGAGAACTCAATCATATTGACAGACAAATGTAGGTCTTAATCAGGAGAGAGTCACTCAATACAGTGACAAATTGTTGATATCCAGAGGTTGCACAATTTATGAAGACTGTGTGTATTATGGGTGCGTTACCAATGTTCTTCTTTGTTTTTGGCTTTCCCAGAAATGTTAATTAAGGGGGAAATGACTGCATGTCTCTAGTTTCAAGCAATTATTATCAAATCATCTTCAAACTTTGATAAATTAATCAGAATGAAGTTTTAAATTGTCAAAGTCTAAGTGTTATATGACCACTTGTTTATATTTACCGTATTCCCTCCCTTGTAAGCCTAGAGCCACATGTAAATTTGGGGAAAGTAAGAGATAGGTGGAATCACCTCAGAAAACTGAAATTTATTTTTTGTTCAACATAGTAACCACTTTCATAAAGTTATCCAAATTACATTTTTCAATCACCATGCTGGCTAGAGGGGACTATTACATTATTTTTGGGGAAAACAATGCAGAATAAGGTGTAAAAATGATTAGGGTCTGTGGGAAAACAGTCAAAGGCAAGATCTTTATCAAACACATCTTGATGATTTTCTGAAATAACTGGTACACAACAAAAACATTAAAATTTACCATGTTCAAAAAAATTATTTAAAATAACTATTGCCAAGTCATCAAATGAGCAATGTTTTGACATCTTTGTTGATAATGTCACAATTCTGATTTACATTCATCGACCAATCAAATCAGAAAATAGCACATTGAATATGGGGATGGGATATCTAAGTATGCAATAGGCCGTATCAAAATGAACAGGCATCATACTAGAAATAAAATTAAATAAGTGCCACTGTTACCACTGTTTGTTCTTGTTCTTGACCATATTTCACCAGAATGTCATTTTGTCTCCAGTGATAATTGTTGTTTCCATCCATCAACAATTAAATTTTGAAAACTACCAGCACAATTGCTTTGATACTTTGTATGTAGATATCTTGAATGGACCTCTGTCAGATTTGTTAAATTTGTGACTATATCTTCAAATCTCTATTTTTAGCAAATATTTTTGTCATTTTTGGTAAAAATACTATTCCAACTTCTTGAAAAATACTAGCTTAATTGCATTGATACTTTGTATGTAGGTACCATGGGTGAACCTCTGTCAGATTTGTTCATTTTGTGAAGACATCTTCAATTTTCTATTATGAACGAATAATGTCATTTTTGGTAAAAAACGAACAAACTATTTTTGACTTCTTCTTGTAAAGTACCAGCTCAATTACTTTGATACTTGGGTTTACCTCCATGAAATTTCAACAAGATGATAACAATTATACTTACCATGGCAACAACAAAATAATGCACCATGGTTGTAGTATGGCAAGAGCATTGTGGGAACACTAATTACCATAACAAATAGTTAATATCTCAGTTTTCTTGTAGCAGCAGTAATACAATAACACATATTGGTTTAACATGTAGAAATTGATATAGGCAGGGGGTTTAACTCATCAACATGGCTTGTTTTAGAGAAACCATCACAATGACATTTCTTGACACCTAATTCCATAATTTTTTTTTTGTCATCCGTTGTATTCCAGCAACATATATTGTTAGCCACACATGCATGAGATATGGGACTCATATGAACAAAGATCGTGAATTTGACTGTTGTGCAGACCAACAAGTACAAACTGAGACATTACCAAGTTGCTACTAGCTAATTTTTTTGGTGATTGTAATGTTTTGAAAGCGTCACCACCAGTAGTTACCGGGGTATACAGTGCAAGTGCAAACTTGTGTGATTTTCATTAGAACACATCGGATTGTGGGAAAATAAATTTTTATTAACACAAATGTCGCACATGCGTGGTGCAGTGCGGCAACCATACGGTAGTGTATAAACATCTCTTAGAATGTAATTCAATAACGGGCTGGATGCTTAATATAGTTCACATGGTGACGGTTAACTGCTAATTTAAAATAAATTATGAACACAAAAAATCATGAATTGTTTTCTAACAAATTTAATGAAAATATTCTTGCAATTTGCATTACTCTCATTTGTTTGAAAATTTGTTTACTACATATCTTTCAATTATATTATTTTTTCTACAGTTGCTGTCAATACAATTAGAATATCAGATGATGCTAATACTGGAGGATATACATCAGGTGATGACGTCATAGTTACAGATGGTCTATCACATACACTGACGTGTGAAACCATTGGATCCAAACCTGCAGCTCCTAATACAGACTGGGATACGGATAGTATACCAGTTGTACAGTCATCAAAGTCTGACAGTCCAAATAGTGGAGACAGTAGATTATTTGATACAACATCTACTATAGAATTTACACCATTGTGGTCATATCATAGTAAAACAATTACATGTGAAGGAAGTAATTCAGTAAATATGCATCCAGTTATCACAAATATTAAACTAGATGTACAAGGTAAGTAAACAATGATATAATATAGTGTAGATAATAAATTATTTGATACAATATCTACAATAGAATTTATACCATTGTGGTCATATCATAGTAAAACTATTACATGTGAAGGAAGTAATTCAGCAAATATGCATCCAGTTATCACAACTATTAAACTAGATGTACAAGGTAAGTAAACAATGATATAATATAGTGTAGATAATAGATTATTTGATACAACTAATGTAGAATTTACACCATTGTGGTCATATCATAGTAAAACTATTACATGTGAAGTAATTCAGCAAATATACAACCAGTCATCACAAATATTAAACTAGATATACAAGGTAAGTAAACAACGATATAATATAGTGTAGATAATAGATTATTTGATACAACATCTACTATAGAATTTACACAATTGTGGTCATATCATAGTAAAACTATTACATGTGAAGGAAGTAATTCAGCAAATATACAACCAGTCATCACAAATATTAAACTAGATGTACAAGGTAAATAAACAATGATATAATATAGTGTAGATAATAGATTATTTGATACAACATCTACTATAGAATTTACACAATTGTGGTCATATCATAGTAAAACTATTACATGTGAAGGAAGTAATTCAGTAAATGTACAACTAGTTGTCACAAATATTGAACTAGATGTACAAGGTAAGTAAACAATGATATAATATAGTGTAGATAATAGATTATTTGATACAACATCTACTATAGAATTTACACCATTGTGGTCATATAATAGTAAAACTATTACACGTGAAGGAAGTAATTCAGCAAATATGCATCCAGTTATCACAAATATTAAACTAGATGTACAAGGTAAGTAAATAACGATATAATATAGTGTAGATAATAGATTATTTGATACATCTAATATAGAATTTACACAATTGTGGTCATATCATAGTAAAACTATTACATGTGAAGGAAGTAATTCAGTAAATGTACAACCAGTTACCACAAATATTAAACTAGATGTACATGGTAAGTAAATAACGATATAATGTAGTGTAGATAATATATTATTTGATACATCTAATATAGAATTTACACCATTGTGGTCATATCATAGTAAAACTATTACATGTGAAAGAAGTAATTCAGTAAACGTACAACCAGTTATCACAAATATTAAACTATATGTACATGGTAAGTAAATAACGATATAATATAGTGTAGATAATAGATTATTTGATACATCTAATATAGAATTTACATCATTGTGGTCATATCATTGTAAAACTATTACATGTGAAGGAAGTAATTCAGCAAATATGCAACCAGTTATCACAAATATTAAACTAGATGTACAAGGTAAGTAAACAATGATATAATATAGTGTAGATAATAGATTATTTGATACATCTAATATAGAATTTACACCATTGTGGTCATATCATAGTAAAACTATTACATGTGAAGGAAGTAATTCAGCAAATATGCAACCAGTTATCACAAATATTAAACTAGATGTACATGGTAAGTAAATAATGATATAATATAGTGTAGATAATAGATTATTTGATACAACATCTACTATTGAATTCACACCATTGTGGACATATCATAGTAAAACTATTACATGTGAAGGAAGTAATTCAGCAAATATACAACCAGTTATCACAAATATTGAACTAGATGTGCAAGGTAAGTAAATAATGATATAATATAGTGTAGTTAATAGATTATTTGATATAACATCTACTATAGAATTTACACCATTGTGCTCATATCATAGTAAAACTATTACATGTGAAGGAAGTAATTCAGCAAATATACAACCAGTTATCACAAATATTAAACTAGATTACAGGGTAAGTAAATAATGATATAATATAGTGTAGATAATAGATTATTTTATACAACATCTACTATAGAATTTACACCATTGTGGTCGTATCATAGTAAAACTATTACATGTGAAGGAAGTAATTCAGTAAATGTACAAACATTTATCGCAAATATTGAACTAGATGTAGAAGGTAAGTAAATAATGATATAATATAGTGTAGAAAATAGATTATTTGATACAACATCTACTATAGAATTTATACCATTGTGGTCATATCATAGTATAACTATTACATGTGAAGGAAGTAATTCAGCAAATATATAACCAGTTACCACAAATATTGAACTAGATGTGCATGGTAAGTAAATAACGATATAATATAGTGTAGATAATAGATCATTTTATACAACATCTACTATAGAATTTACACCATTGTGGTCATATCATAGTAAAACTATTACATGTGAAGGAAGTAATTCAGTAAATGTACTACCAGTTATCACAAATATTGAACTAGATGTGCATGGTAAGTAAATAACGATATAATATAGTGTAGATAATAGATTATTTTATACAACATCTACTATAGAATTTACACCATTGTGGTCATATCATAGTAAAACTATTACATGTGAAGGAAGTAATTCAGTAAATGTACAACTAGTTGTCACAAATATTGAACTAGATGTACAAGGTAAGTAAACAATGATATAATATAGTGTAGATAATAGATTATTTGATACAACATCTACTATAGAATTTACACCATTGTGGTCATATAATAGTAAAACTATTACACGTGAAGGAAGTAATTCATCAAATATGCATCCAGTTATCACAAATATTAAACTAGATGTACAAGGTAAGTAAATAACGATATAATATAGTGTAGATAATAGATTATTTGATACATCTAATATAGAATTTACACCATTGTGGTCATATCATAGTAAAACTATTACATGTGAAGGAAGTAATTCAGTAAATGTACAAACAGTTACCACAAATATTAAACTAGATGTACATGGTAAGTAAATAACGATATAATGTAGTGTAGATAATATATTATTTGATACATCTACTATAGAATTTACACCATTGTGGTCATATCATAGTAAAACTATTACATGTGAAGGAAGTAATTCAGCAAATATACAACCAGTTATCACAAATATTGAACTAGATATACAAGGTAAGTAAATAATGATATAATATAGTTTAGATAATATATTATTTGATACAACATCTACTATAGAATTTACACCATTGTGGTCATATCATAGTAAAACTATTACATGTGAAGGAAGTAATTCAGCAAATATACAACCAGTTATAACAAATATTAAACTAGATATACAAGGTAAGTAAATAATGATATAATATAGTGTAGATAATAGATTATTTAATACAAAATCTACTATAGAATTCACACCATTGTGGTCACATCATAGTAAAACTATTGCATGTGAAGGAAGTAATTCAGCAAATATACAACCAGTTATCACAAATATTAAACTAGATATACAAGGTAAGTAAATAATCATATAATATAGTGTAGATAATAGATTATTTAATACAACATCTACTATAGAATTCACACCATTGTGGTCATATCATAGTAAAACTATTACATGTGAAGGAAGTAATTCAGCAAATATACAACTAGTTATCACAAATATTGAACTAGATATACAAGGTAAGTAAATAATGATATAATATAGTGTAGATAATAGATTATTTGATATAACTACTACTACTATAGAATTTACACAATTGTGGTCATATCATAGTAAAACTATTACATGTGAAGGAAGTAATTCAGCAATTATACAACCAGTTACCACAAATATTAAACTAGATGTACAAGGTAAGTAAATAATGATATAATATAGTGTAGATAATAGATTATTTTATACAACATCTACTATAGAATTTACACCATTGTGGTCGTATCATAGTAAAACTATTACATGTGAAGGAAGTAATTCAGTAAATGTACAAACATTTATCACAAATATTGAACTAGATGTAGAAGGTAAGTAAATAATGATATAATATAGTGTAGATAATAGATTATTTGATACAACATCTACTATTGAATTCACACAATTGTGGTCATATCATAGTAAAACTATTACATGTGAAGGAAGTAATTCAGCAAATATACAATCAGTTATCACAAATATTGAACTAGATGTACAAGGTAAGTTAATAATGATATATTATAGTGTAGATAATAGATTATTTGATACAACATCTACTATAGAATTTACACCATTGTGGTCATATCATAGTAAAACTATTACATGTGAAGGAAGTAATTCAGCAAATATACAACCAGTTATCACAAATATAGAACTAGATGTACAAGGTAAGTAAATAATGGTATAATATAGTGTAGAAAATAGATTATTTGATACAACATCTACTATAGAATTTATACCATTGTGGTCATATCATAGTATAACTATTACATGTGAAGGAAGTAATTCAGCAAATATATAACCAGTTACCACAAATATTGAACTAGATGTGCATGGTAAGTAAATAACGATATAATATAGTGTAGATAATAGATCATTTTATACAACATCTACTATAAAATTTACACCATTGTGGTCATATCATAGTAAAACTATTACATGTGAAGGAAGTAATTCAGTAAATGTACTACCAGTTATCACAAATATTGAACTATATGTGCATGGTAAGTAAATAACGATATAATATAGTGTAGATAATAGATTATTTTATACAACATCTACTATAGAATTTACACCATTGTGGTCATATCATAGTAAAACTATTACATGTGAAGGAAGTAATTCAGTAAATGTACAACTAGTTGTCACAAATATTGAACTAGATGTACAAGGTAAGTAAACAATGATATAATATAGTGTAGATAATAGATTATTTGATACAACATCTACTATAGAATTTACACCATTGTGGTCATATAATAGTAAAACTATTACACGTGAAGGAAGTAATTCAGCAAATATGCATCCAGTTATCACAAATATTAAACTAGATGTACAAGGTAAGTAAATAACGATATAATATAGTGTAGATAATAGATTATTTGATACATCTAATATAGAATTTACACCATTGTGGTCATATCATAGTAAAACTATTACATGTGAAGGAAGTAATTCAGTAAATGTACTACCAGTTATCACAAATATTGAACTAGATGTGCATGGTAAGTAAATAACGATATAATATAGTGTAGATAATAGATTATTTTATACAACATCTACTATAGAATTTACACCATTGTGGTCATATCATAGTAAAACTATTACATGTGAAGGAAGTAATTCAGTAAATGTACAACTAGTTGTCACAAATATTGAACTAGATGTACAAGGTAAGTAAACAATGATATAATATAGTGTAGATAATAGATTATTTGATACAACATCTACTATAGAATTTACACCATTGTGGTCATATAATAGTAAAACTATTACACGTGAAGGAAGTAATTCATCAAATATGCATCCAGTTATCACAAATATTAAACTAGATGTACAAGGTAAGTAAATAACGATATAATATAGTGTAGATAATAGATTATTTGATACATCTAATATAGAATTTACACCATTGTGGTCATATCATAGTAAAACTATTACATGTGAAGGAAGTAATTCAGTAAATGTACAAACAGTTACCACAAATATTAAACTAGATGTACATGGTAAGTAAATAACGATATAATGTAGTGTAGATAATATATTATTTGATACATCTACTATAGAATTTACACCATTGTGGTCATATCATAGTAAAACTATTACATGTGAAGGAAGTAATTCAGCAAATATACAACCAGTTATCACAAATATTGAACTAGATATACAAGGTAAGTAAATAATGATATAATATAGTTTAGATAATATATTATTTGATACAACATCTACTATAGAATTTACACCATTGTGGTCATATCATAGTAAAACTATTACATGTGAAGGAAGTAATTCAGCAAATATACAACCAGTTATAACAAATATTAAACTAGATATACAAGGTAAGTAAATAATGATATAATATAGTGTAGATAATAGATTATTTAATACAAAATCTACTATAGAATTCACACCATTGTGGTCACATCATAGTAAAACTATTGCATGTGAAGGAAGTAATTCAGCAAATATACAACCAGTTACCACAAATATTAAACTAGATGTACAGTGTAAGTAAATAATGATATAATATTGTGTAGATAATAGCTTATTTAATACAACATCTACCATAGAATTCACACCATTGTTGGTCATATCATAGTAAAACTATTACATGTGAAGGAAGTAATTTAGCAAATATACAACCAGTTATCACAAATATTAAACTAGATATACAAGGTAAGTAAATAATCATATAATATAGTGTAGATAATAGATTATTTAATACAACATCTACTATAGAATTCACACCATTGTGGTCATATCATAGTAAAACTATTACATGTGAAGGAAGTAATTCAGCAAATATACAACTAGTTATCACAAATATTGAACTAGATATACAAGGTAAGTAAATAATGATATAATATAGTGTAGATAATAGATTATTTGATATAACTACTACTACTATAGAATTTACACAATTGTGGTCATATCATAGTAAAACTATTACATGTGAAGGAAGTAATTCAGCAATTATACAACCAGTTACCACAAATATTAAACTAGATGTACAAGGTAAGTAAATAATGATATAATATAGTGTAGATAATAGATTATTTTATACAACATCTACTATAGAATTTACACCATTGTGGTCGTATCATAGTAAAACTATTACATGTGAAGGAAGTAATTCAGTAAATGTACAAACATTTATCACAAATATTGAACTAGATGTAGAAGGTAAGTAAATAATGATATAATATAGTGTAGATAATAGATTATTTGATACAACATCTACTATTGAATTCACACAATTGTGGTCATATCATAGTAAAACTATTACATGTGAAGGAAGTAATTCAGCAAATATACAATCAGTTATCACAAATATTGAACTAGATGTACAAGGTAAGTTAATAATGATATATTATAGTGTAGATAATAGATTATTTGATACAACATCTACTATAGAATTTACACCATTGTGGTCATATCATAGTAAAACTATTACATGTGAAGGAAGTAATTCAGCAAATATACAACCAGTTATCACAAATATAGAACTAGATGTACAAGGTAAGTAAATAATGGTATAATATAGTGTAGAAAATAGATTATTTGATGCAACATCTACTATAGAATTTATACCATTGTGGTCATATCATAGTATAACTATTACATGTGAAGGAAGTAATTCAGCAAATATATAACCAGTTACCACAAATATTGAACTAGATGTGCATGGTAAGTAAATAACGATATAATATAGTGTAGATAATAGATCATTTTATACAACATCTACTATAAAATTTACACCATTGTGGTCATATCATAGTAAAACTATTACATGTGAAGGAAGTAATTCAGTAAATGTACTACCAGTTATCACAAATATTGAACTATATGTGCATGGTAAGTAAATAACGATATAATATAGTGTAGATAATAGATTATTTGATACATCTAATATAGAATTTACACCATTGTGGTCATATCATACTAAAACTATTACATGTGAAGGAAGTAATTCAGTAAATGTACAACCAGTTACCACAAATATTAAACTAGATGTACATGGTAAGTAAATAACGATATAATGTAGTGTAGATAATATATTATTTGATACATCTACTATAGAATTTACACCATTGTGGTCATATCATAGTAAAACTATTACATGTGAAGGAAGTAATTCAGCAAATATACAACCAGTTATCACAAATATTGAACTAGATATACAAGGTAAGTAAATAATGATATAATATAGTTTAGATAATAGATTATTTGATACAACATCTACTATAGAATTTACACCATTGTGGTCATATCATAGTAAAACTATTACATGTGAAGGAAGTAATTCAGCAAATATACAACCAGTTATAACAAATATTAAACTAGATATACAAGGTAAGTAAATAATGATATAATATAGTGTAGATAATAGATTATTTAATACAACATCTTCTATAGAATTCACACCATTGTGGTCATATCATAGTAAAACTATTACATGTGAAGGAAGTAATTCAGCAAATATACAACCAGTTATAACAACTATTAAAATAGATGTACAAGGTAAGTTAATAATGATATAATATAGTGTAGATAATAGATTATTTGATATAACAACTACTATAGAATTTACACCATTGTCGTCATATCATAGTAAAACTATTACATGTGAAGGAAGTAATTCAGCAAATATACAACCAGTTACCACAAATATTAAACTAGATGTACAATGTAAGTAAATAATGATATAATATTGTGTAGATAATAGCTTATTTAATACAACATCTACCATAGAATTCACACCATTGTTGGTCATATCATAGTAAAACTATTACATGTGAAGGAAGTAATTTAGCAAATATACAACCAGTTAACACAAATATTAAACTAGATATACAAGGTAAGTAAATAATGATATAATATAGTGTAGATAATAGATTATTTAATACAACATCTACTATAGAATTCACACCATTGTGGTCATATCATAGTAAAACTATTACATGTGAAGGAAGTAATTCAGCAATTATACAACCAGTTACCACAAATATTAAACTAGATGTACAAGGTAAGTACATAATGATATAATATAGTGTAGATAATAGATTACTTGATATAACAACTACTATAGAATTTACACCATTGTGGTCATATCATAGTATAACTATTACATGTGAAGGAAGTAATTAATTAAATATACAACCAGTTATCAGAAATATTGAACTAGATGTACAAGGTAAGTAAATGAAGATATAATATAGTGTAGATAATAGATTATTTTATATAATATCTACTATAGAATTTACACCATTGTGGTCGTATCATAGTAAAACTATTACATGTGAAGGAAGTAATTCAGTAAATGTACAAACATTTATCGCAAATATTGAACTAGATGTAGAAGGTAAGTAAATAATGATATAATATAGTGTAGATAATAGATTATTTGATACAACATCTGCTATAGAATTTTCACCATTGTGGTCATATCATAGTAAGACTATTACATGTGAAGGAAGTAATTCAGCAAATATACAACCAGTTATCACATATATTGAACCAGGTGTACAAGGTAAGTAAATAATGATATAATATAGTGTAGATAATAGATTATTTGATACAACATCTACTATAAAAATTACACCATTGCGGTCGTATCGTATAATTATTACATTAAATATTTTTTGTTATTTCTATTTCAGTATCTCCTATTAGTGTCATCATTTCAGAAGAGTCATCTGGCTTTGTCATAGTTACTTTTGGTCACATGACTACATTAACTTGTGTTGCTATGGCAGCACGTCCCGCATCTGACATACAGTGGACTGTTGATAATAATAATCCAAATGACGATGAGATAATATCAGATAATACACAAGATAGTGATCTGAAAGATACAACAAGTACCATGACATTCACACCAACTTATCTAGACCACCAGAATACAACGTTGACATGTAAAGCTACAAATGATGCAACTATTGCTAAAGGACAACCTGTTATTAAAGAACTTACACTTGATGTGTGGGGTAAGCAAACCTATAACACATACATATTTAAAAGTGCACGCAGTTATATCTATGCCTGACATACACATGTATGTAACTAGGTCACGGGGTCGCGTCAAAAGTCACTGCGCCTATACTGTCAGCATCAAATTATTAAACCCCAATAATAATCGAGAATTCAGTCACCATGTGTAATACATTGATAATTTGACTAACAGGCTCCAATGTGACACAATATAATATATACAAAGACAAATAAGGACAGGTAAGCAAACCGCGTTATCTTGCACATACAATACCACACATTATATACTTGAAACCATAGTTTATTGTATGCAACGAGAATTATGTTTGGTCACCACCTGTAATATCGTCTGCGCCTGCATTAGGTCTGTGCTAAACACGACCACCAACGCAGAAACACAATTAGTAAGTATATGCACTACACATTCCACTGCACATCACAGAAATAAAACTGAACAGATAAATAATAGTTTCTATGTGTATAATTGCTGACAGCCCAGAACTAACTGTGGATACATACGCTTTTAGCTAATCGAAGTGTGGAACAGGAATCTCGAGTATCAGCAATGTCGTCACAGTTTTTTGGCTTATTCATTGACCTTGAAGTCCAGTATGTCATTATGGGTGACATCTAAAATGACATCGAGGACATTTAGTTTATACATGTATGAGTAACAATTTGTGAATTCTGATCATGAACTTTCTTTCAAATTTAGTATATGTTATGCGAAATGCGGCTAACTTTGAGCTACTAATCCCATCTTCCAGAATGGGCTTCTATCAATTGAAATGAACTAAATTGCCACTAAAAAATGGCACTGAGGCTAAAATATGAACTTAAAATGTTTCTAAATGAATATTGTCTATTTGTACATTTTTTCATACAACATTTGTAACATGCCAAAGTCTACACATGACAACACTGAACTACATTAACAAGTATGATGTATCAACAAACCTGTATAATTTCATAATTTTCATAATGGATGTCAATGTAAAACATTGAAAAGTTATCATGTGTCTACATTTCTGATTAGCGACTTCCGTATGTAACTGAAATTTGCGTTATTACTGTGAAGTAAATTATGGATGAAAATGGCTCGTCCTTAAGTGTAAATGTGTTTACATATAGCGGTATATAATGATAATAATAACCTTATTACATCTCTAGAAATAATACATTCTATTAGTAGTTAATATTAACAGTATACCCTATATTTTCCCTGACTGGGCATATAGAAAATGCAGTGAAACCTCATTTACAAGAAAGACGTATAGAGTATAAATTGTTCAGTTTATATATTAGTTGATCGGTGTGTAGTTTTATTTGTTATTTATAGCAACTATAACTATTCCATAAATAAATGCATTGAATGTGATGAATGCATACGTGACACGATCTCTATATGCCTTACAGTATCTCCAGACAGTTTATATTTTGATGGTTACCCTGACAACAGTAATGCTACCATGGCATCTGGAGAATCATTTCACATCACATGTATAACTACTAAAGCCCATCCTGCCGCCAGTATACTATGGTATATAGATGATGATATAATTACCAGCAATGTCAACAGTAGAATATTATGGGATAGCGATGGTAGAAAAGACACAGTCAGTGAATTATCAATGATTCCAAATAGAAATGACTTTGGAAAGAAATTAAAATGTGCAAGTAACCATGATGTCCAGAATAATCCACAAACAATTTTTGTCAATATGATTGTACAATGTGAGTATTTATAACTCAACTTAAGAAATTATATATTGTAGTCGTGCCACATTTACTAATGTTATGGACATATTAACCCTAAAATAATGATAATATTGATAGATAAACCATAATTATGATTATGTTCACAATACTAGAATAACAAAGACCAATACCATTCATTTTGCACACGGTTCACTATTAATATTTGTAATATTTGGCAGATTTACCAACTGCTGTTAGTGACAATGTACATTATTGCAAAGCTGGTGACTCAGTGTCCATGGTCCTATCTGTGGATGCATATCCTCTACCAGTAACATTTGGTGCATGGATGAAAGGTGACCTGGTACTAGACAAAAATGAAAATACACCATCAACAAGTACAGTCACGATTACTTTAGTAAATCACAATCATTTTGGTATATATAATGTAAGAGCAACTAATAATGTAGGATGGGTTATACTCCACGTTGAGCTGCTACAGTCAGGTGAGCACAATATATATATCCGAAAATATAAATACAACCCAGATATAATATACATTACTTACATTTAGTTAATTTGATATCGTATATTTCATATACATTAGACACACCGGCAGCACCTGTTGGTATAAACATTATAGATCGTTATTATGATTCATTGACACTACAAATACTACCCGGAAGTCATGGTGGAGATCCAGAAAACGTTCTGTACTTTGTAGAATATCGTTCACCACTGGATATCGTGTTTGTGCCATGGCCGTCAGATGGAATGGGAACACGCAACATGACTGTATATTTACTGCAGTTAGTACCATCCACAGCGTACGAAATCAGGGCAAAGGCAAAAAACAACAATGGAATGGGAGAGTTTTCAAGTATACAATTGTTTAATACATATTGTAAGTTAAGTTATGCATATTTATATCTAATCGTTCTTATTCGCCATTTTCCGTATGTTTTAGACGCAAACTCTACGTTCAATGTCACACATACTTATATTTACTTATACATATTTATCCCCCACATCAATTGTAATTATATAGTTAAACCAACTGTTACAATGAATGCAGGGACTAATACACTTGCCTGGTCACGACATGAAAATATTAAATACCAATGTGTGAAGATTGAAAAGAAAGACGCATATGGAAGACTGGTTGTTGTACAGGAATGCATTGATAGAGATATATTAATGTATAAAGTAGATGATACAAGCGTTACGTACATTGTGACATATTGTGAAATTGATGGTAAATGTGAAAAGCGTGGGTTTGAAGCTAGTTACGCATTATCTCAAGGTATATATTCAATTCTGTCTTTTTCGCATTGCACTATCACCAACGCCACTATACTACTTCCAAATCGATTATGTATGTCTTCTTACCAGTTTCTCTCACATTTACTGTCGCGCGGAAAGCAAAATTGGCGACAACGTTTTTGAATTGCATATGTACATTGTCGTATGCTTATTTCATTCAGAACCTGTTTGTGGTACATGTAATGTTGGTATTATTAGTGGAATACTGGTTACCATGTTGATATGTTCTGGAGTTGTCATTGGTGTTTTACTTGTTTTATACAGACGTGCAAAGAATTACAGAACAAAACAGGTAAATCAATTTTGATCAGTTTATCTGTGTTTTTTATCTATGTTTTATCTATATTTATTTTTAATTAATTTTCTTTAATTTCATTTCAAGCATTCTGAAGATGCTCGAATCTATACAACAGTTTCCCCCCTGACAGGAAATGTCGAACACACATACGAAACACCAATGGCAATGCAAATTAAGGTAAATAATTGTTAAATTGTAAATGAACTTTTATTTCTTAAACGAAATTTTAATACTAAGACAAATCTGTGAATCAGCATCTTAATCTGTGTCAATCTACAATACAATAATAACATGTTTAACATTTCTTTAATTGTATCGAATGAAGGACTATAATGCAAGCCTTATAACGTCATATTTAATGTTAGCAGCCATAATGCAAATCAAAAAAGACACAACCACGATTTCGGCAAAACATAACATTGTAATAATCCTTGTAAATTAAATTATAACGCTAATTGCATATAATGTCTCGCTTTGACTACTTTGCGCGTTTGTTACATAAGTAAATACACGTGGTTAATTAATGTTTTGGTTGACTTAATAATATTTATAAAATTCAAATATTTTGATCTATTTTATTTCGATATTGAATCTATAGTTAGAAATATAATAAATGAATAAAGATAAGGAAACTCTTTTGTTATTTGTATCCACAATCATTCAAATAATATTGTATTTGAATATTCGTGTTAGAAAAAAAATGTATTTAAACTTATTACTCAGTCTTTATTATTTCAGGCGCATGGAGAAGATAATAATTACATGTCACTCTCTCCAGATACCCGGGAGCTTGAATCAACATATCAAATGCCAAGTACAGTTGGGGTCAAGGTAAAATGACAATTTGAGGAAAACGCTTCCAGAAAATATATTTACCAATTCACGAATGTACTAAATCATCAACCACGAATTACTGCATTATCTAAATCACCAAAAGACAACATAATAAGTACTCATAGTAAGTACATAATAAGTAGTAATTGACATGTATTACAGGCAATGTAAGCATGTTAAAAGAATTGATAGCGATTGCAATATTACGTAGCAATGTGTAACATATGTTTGGCTAATAAGTCACTAATTAGGTGTCACTTATGATAGGTCATAATAGTACAGTCATAAATACATTCTGAATATAAACTATTTTTTTTTCATAAAGGAAGACTTCAATTTAGATTAACTTAGTGCCACCAAATCAATGTAGTTTACTAAATTAGCAATTATTAGAAAATATATCGCAACAGAAATAACAACCCGATTAATAGAATATTTATCATTGGTGTATTACTTCATTTTTGTATAACCGAGCACAATATATTTTAAAATGTGAATTCACTATCTTAACTTTAAACAGTATAGCAACACTTTATTTTTTTCAAAATGGAATTATTTTGTCCATGTTTATTTCATTTTTGCACTAAATGTGTGATAATGTAGTATTGTGATGATAATATAGCAGGAAAACGTGCTATGTTATCGTAGGATATACATAGGTGTAAAGTGTTTAGCATATTTTTAGCAACACATCATATTTGTTATACGTGGGAAACAAAGACAATTTTTCACATTTTTGTTTATGATTGACATCAACCAAAGAGCAATGACAACTCATGTGCATTGCATGGCAGGGGATTCTAATTTTTTTCAAGAAATGTATTCATTTGCAGAAACAATATTTAACGTGATATGTGCAAGACCATAATCATTTTATAGAAACACCATGTTATGATTAACGACAGTTTTTCTTTACTAATGTAAATTGCTTGTTATTACATTTTTCAAAGTCAAAATTGTTATCTGGCCTTTATATATGCCCTTGAGATCATGTGTAAAGTTATGTTGTACTGCCTGGGATGATTAATTTGAGTAGTTTCTTTAATATTTTTTTCTGTGACTGAATTTTCACTGTCAATCATGTGAACGCAAGGTAAATACATGAGAGATTGTTGTGCGGTATCCGGTTCATATGCAATCATTGTAGAACGCTACTTTGAGTGTACTTAATGTTACACTTGTCTATACGATACGATATCAGTCGTGCAAATACTAATGATATATATGTAAGATTACTTTAGCAACTGTTTTTTTTATTTCACTTCACAATTATGAGCAATACAGTGGGTAAATACCACCACTGATGAATCGAGTTCAATCAGTTAGGTTTTAGAAACACCAACTTTTTTCAACTGAGATTCGACTACTGTTGACAGACATGATTGTATGTTTCTCTAATTGCATATGCACAATTAGTTGATATATAATTGAAGAAAAAAACGTTTGTTTTAAATGTTAGTTTTAACTGTAATTATTTGTGCGAATATAACATATTATCTTCCATTGCAACATTCGACGCTTCGAGTTTTTTTTCGAACGCAACTATGACATTTTTCATATTTTCATTTTGTTAAAATCTACACACGTTGACATTGATATATATTGCACAAATAAATACTTAATAACTATGCGTAAATTCATTTCAGCAAAATGTCGAACAGTACAAATCAATCATTTCTATTATTAATCTTGTATTTTATTCTGTATCAATTATGAAGTATTACTACATATTTACTTTACACGTATAATTAGAGAGCATCATCCACAACTATTTTTTAGCCAATTACTGGGATAATTAAATGTTATTTCTGTATATGATCCAGTCATTATTCTTTAACATTTTGTGCTGTGCCAATATTCGTTACATATTGTCTCCCATTGCAACATTTGGCGCTTCGAGTTTTGTTGTTGTCGTGGGCAAGCATGACATTTTTCATATTTTCATTTTGTTAAAATCTACACACATTCACATTGACGGTAATGTATATTGGACTAATAAATACTTGATTACTATGCGTAAATTAATTTCAATCATTGCTATTATTATTAAGCTTAAGAAAAACAATGGAATCCTATATTGTATTGTGTATCAATTTTGCAGTATTACTACATATTTTACCAAATCATTTGTTACAATTTACTATCTAAAAATTCTCATTGAGAATATTATCTTTAATCAATTTCGTGAATAATAAAATGTTATTTCTATGTTTTATCTAGTCATTATTCTACAATATTATGTGGTTTTATAACTGATAGTTATACTATCCCTCCTCGTAGATTAACGGGAAATAGCGGTTCCTTTTGGAGCCTCGGTCTGGTAAAAGTCCGAGGCGCGCAAAATCAGTGAGAAAGATGTTCTCACTGATGTGCATTGAGGCGAAATGTTACATTAACAATAATAGGTCGCACAACCAACTAGGTAACATTCTGCACAAATATACACCAAACCACTACTGATCTTCATTGCAATATAACACAATTTTCCTTATTTTTACTTCACTTTTTTTTCCAAGGTACTAAATATATCAAAACATTGTACTATTTTGCTTATATGAATCTTCCCTTTCTTGTCACCAAGATTTCGGGTCATTCACCTGCCATAAAAAATTTAGTATCTCAATAATATTAGTAGTATGGATACGTGCAAATGACGAACATTCTAATTCTCGACCACACACAATACGCCTTGCCGATGTAAGGCTTAGGTACACCTAAGTTCGCCCTATTTGGTAATACAAATAAGTCGGCTTCAAACAGCATCTAAATAACGCTTATCCCCATAACACGTTCCAGTCCATTGTGCATTATCGTCTTACTTGTCACTGCAAACCTCCAGTAGTAAACTCTAGCCCACACATGCACACCGTAAATAGCTATTTGTCTATTATCCCATGTTGAACTGGTTGGACGACATTGACGCATATATTATGCACTCCCCATTTGCCTCGTTTCTTAATGTAGCATGTTGACGCTTCCGAGTACTCAGGGCACTTCTGTGAAACCACTCTTGCGTTTTCGGCCCATGCTTCCAGCGAACTGATACATTTACAAAGTGACTTTTAAAGACGTATTGTAGTGTCAAGTTTTTTGGATACATAATTAATTTAAATTGTTGCATAACTGTATGACCAGAAAGTTGCTTATTTAAGTTTTGTGCAAAATCAATTTGTTACTTTGTATTTTGTTCATCATTACACTGCCAATGAAAGCGGTGTACGCTTCATCGGGTAACAGTTTTCTGTGAGGGCGCCCTCTAAGGTGGTACTTAATTACAACGCATCGACCGGGTCTTCCCAATGTACGATGTACTTGGACGTTAATTACCGTATTTTGTTAACAACCTTATTATTATTGTACATCCTGTTTAACAGACGTTGGTAAGAGCAGTCATGTCAAACTATCGCTTTAGGCTTTCACCAGTCGCTGTCGGTGACGTTTGTCGAAATAGGCTTATCAATAATAAAACACGCCATAGGAACGCACTCCATTGAGCGTTCGTTTCGTATTCGATTTGATTCTGATTTGAACGACTGTCTGGCATATGTATCTGGATCGCCAGCCGTATTTTATTACCGTGTGATATTGTGTAACGTGTATATGATATATTGTATGTAATTATATACATTTACTTACATTATTTCGTTATATGGGCCGCAAAAGAAGGTCATTGAATTATCACGTATCATTTCATTATGATGAGCTGCACACTTTTTATTAGAATATTTTTCTTTCATCAGAAAAAAAACATTTTATTAACAGCTGAACGTCTGTTTTGAAGAGCAACGATGGAGTACATAAACACAATTATACAATACAGCATTTCTCGTTTTACAAATAGTTGTATAGCTTTGAACAATATGACCTTTCAATAGATCACGTGATTTCAAAAGGTCGGACAAAAAGGACCTCTATATTGGCAATATGTTGACTGAAAATCGAGTGTTGGTAAATGGTTATTGTGCTTTGATTATTGGAGCTACAATCTGTGAGTATAATATACACATGTCATAATGAATCGTATATCAAACGAACTCGATTATTGAGGGAACCCAAATGTTACCCGCGCAACTGTACAAGGAAGTAAGCCAAGTCACATTTAGGATAGCTGACATTCTACAATTATATTTAATACTAAACATAGCTAAATCAATTAATAATAGTATTTGTTTATTGCTTGTCTCTTTTGAACAAGTAAAATTATCAACGTTTTCGCTTTCAGTGGCGAACCGAAGATACTCGAGTTGTCATACATAATAAATAAGCCTATCAGCAAAGTGTCAAAAATCTAATACTGTGTGTTATACACACAATGAAAGCAAGAATATTAATTTACTCCTTGATTTGCATGTACAGCTGATAGACTCATAAAGGGGATATAAACCGGAAACACTAATATTCATCGTGATATTTCAATTGCGTTCGGTTCACCTTCTTCATTTAACGTTCCATTCAATATAATGGCATCTTAGTATTCAATATCGTTTGTGCAAAAACTGTACATGGACGAATTGCAGCCTCCCTTGATCACAAAAATGAATGTTGTTTTTTCAAGGAATGTGTAGGTCATGTCATGACAGAAAACCCACGTATTGAGGTAGTCATCGGAAAACATCCATATAAAATAATTTGTGCCGTCTAGATTCGTAAAAGATTATTAAATATTACAAATATATTTATTCACAAACAATCGAGGGAGTTGTTTCGTTCGTTTCTGGACGATCCGGACCGAGCTCGACACTTCGTCCTTAACTATATAAACACACAACTTTGCATACAATGATCAATCTGATCTCAAGTGTCTTATAAGTTATCGGGTGTGACGTATGGAAAATATTTATCGGGTTGTATCACATGTAAGATACATGCTAGATTGAAAAACATGATGACAACAAATAAACACACATGAATATCACAATTAGTAAAAAGACTTCACATTTATTTTAATTTTAATTTAAGCTTAATGCTAATCATTGTAATTCCTCAGTAAAAATAGCTTACACACTCTCATATTGTAATTGATATGGCCCGTATAATTACAAACCAATGGCGTGTCAAGTCCAATAGTTAAACTTAATCTGCTTGACCCAAATATTTACATTTCAAGGCGTAGTAAAATTGTTAGGATCCTCTTCTATTTTGCTTAGGTTACAGTTTTGATGTTGTTGGACCATTGGATGTTGATATTCTACAAGGAGAAGATGCTACTCTACAATGTGTTATCACAGACTTTTCTGGTAGTATAGGAAAGTGGTCTAAAGTTGATGAGGCTGATGAGATATTCAATTTACTCAGTTCCGGTGCATATAT
Source organism: Saccoglossus kowalevskii (assembly GCF_978046115.1). Classification (NCBI taxonomy): domain Eukaryota; kingdom Metazoa; phylum Hemichordata; class Enteropneusta; family Harrimaniidae; genus Saccoglossus; species Saccoglossus kowalevskii. The sequence continues at coordinate 36,523 of NW_028188698.1, forward strand.
AGGCACTGGTCACGATTCTACAAAACACTTTGACTGGAGTGTGGATACTACTGGCACACACCACTATGATTTAAATATACCCAATATAGATATCAACGATGAAGGATGTTATTTTTGTGGGATTGGAACTGGAGACTCCGACAGTATGTCAAACACATGTGGAAATCTCAGAATAATAGGTGAATAATTCCTTGTTATCAACTTTATATATTATTTTAATGCCCTGTTTACACTGTGCATTTAAATACATTGTCAACTACTGGGAACACTACGTCGCAGCATTATTTTAAGGTAGCGAGAAGGTTTTGTGATTGCGAGAGCACATTGCGGAATTTCCTGGTGAAATTTAAGTTATGCATTGTCCGTAATCAAGTCCATTGAAATGCGTCTCCGATAATCAAAAGACCTATTATTCCGATTTCTATGCAGGTTTGTTTTTTTGTCCCCAAATTATTTCATACTTGGCACCTTTAACAGACTATTATTCTGTGACAAAGCATTTTCTTTAAAAACCCAGACATATTTCGCAACATCATCATCTTTTGAACGATAACTGCGAGTTTGAATGTCCTAGTCCGAACGCACTTGATTTGGCGGCGGTCCCAATGAGTCGTTCTCGATCAAAACTTCAACTCGAGAAAAACGCGAAAAACAGTTTTGGTTAATAAAACACTGTAGATTTGCTGCATTATTATAAATATACACTAAAAATGGCCAAACATATTAACCACTGATATCATAGGACTCATAAAGAGTGTCAGATAATGAATAATTTCAAGCTCGAGCGTGAAAAATTAAGAAAACTGCTGGCATTTGAGTCCGTACTCCAGGAACGTTCGGGTTTTCCATTGTTATGCAAACGAACAACGAGGGATAATCCTCTGACAAACATTACTGTCCCACTGTACACGCTGACAGTTTACAAACAAGCTAATCCTTCAAGTGTCTCAGATAAGACATCTAATAAAACGGTTTTCATGGTGAAACAAAATGGCCGATGTTTGAAAAAAAATTGCTGTGTCAGAGTGCGACACTGAGTGGCAGATGTTTCTTTGCCTTGTCTGTCAACACTTTCTTTCTTTTCTTCGCCATTGCGTTAGAAAAAAAATGTATTAGTAAAATAGAATATTGACTTGGAAAATAAAACGATTTAAAAGAAAGTTGCGCAAAGTTACAGTACTCCTTTCGCACAACCTCCCGCCCGCTTTCGCTTTCCAATCACCTTTTTCTCTCGCTTTTGCGACAGCTTGTTGAATTTGACCGGACAATTACCGCTTTATTTTCGACCGCGCAAACCCCGAAATATCACCGCCCACCTGCTCGCTCGCGCGCATTTAAAATTCGGACTAACAGAATAATTTCCGAGGTTCACATTGTCTTATAATTGTCTTTCTGGTTTTTATAGATGTTGAACAGCTGACAAAAGTTCAAATACTTTTTGTTTTAACTATATATAATTATATGCACGCAACCTGACCCTTTGACCTCGATTTGGCTTGGACTGAATATTTTATTTTAAACAATATTCTGACGTGAAATACAAAATGTATTTCAACACAAGTACGACAGGGTTGTCTGGGGTTTCTTTCCTGATTGTTGAGTCTTCGCAATGTGTTTTGTATAATTATTGTTGTTTTCCTCCGATGCTGAAGGACCGTAAAGCTAAATGGCAGTTACATGCATGGGCTGAGTGAAAGAAAATATTTCTAAGCCTAAAATAAAACCTAATATTACACCTCTTTGTGTATTTGTTAATTTTACATATGTTTGTCATGACAGTATGTTTGTAAATATCTAGAAAAATCTCGTCTTTCGTTGATAATTTCGATTGTTTGTTTGGAATGTCGATCCCCGTTGGTTTCTCCATACTGAGTTTATGAAGGGCGTCGATCAACACCGTGACAATCAGCCGAGAGAAGACAAACATTGACCGTAATTCATGGAGATCATGTCCGTAATTTGTGGGCTGAAACCCCAAATAATTAATCAAGTATTATTATTTTAATATATATTTTATTTTACATCGCAAAACTAAACCATGCCCAAAACAGAGCTAGAGTTGTTCGCGGTGAAACAACCGCATTGAAGACGATGCAACTTCAGCTAGCCATTTCTTACCTTGAAATAAAAAAAATAAAAATTCGAAGAGCATCGAGGAAAATATTAATAATCATCCTTATCAATCGCTTGCTTTATTTTATTCGAATCCATGAAATTCACGATTTTTTTTACATTTGTTGGCAACTTCCGCGCTAAAAATGATTGAAAATGTGGGTGTGGTTATTTTGCAAAGTCCTGTTGATAATACGGACAAATATGGTTCTGTGACCCAGTTCGTGCTCCGATCAGGTGACTCTCAGCCAATCAATGATGTTGTAACAAAGCATATTTGACGCTAATTGAAGGGTCGTCGTACAATCCAATCACGGGCGTCGATTCACATAGTTGTTTGTGCTGTGACAGGCTTCAAAATTATTCGCTGAAAAACATATATTTTGACAAACTGATGGAATTTGACCTTAGTTCAAAAAGAAAATACTAGGCTAAGATACATTAGAGCTCACGCGAATCAGTTTTCTCTGCAAGTTGTGAAATAAAGTAAACCAGAGTAGCGTCGATGATTTTCAGCCCTGAAGGACTTTGAATTGTTCAGCGACTGGCCACCAAATAGTTATGGCTATAACTAAATTTGACACGTTTTTCATTTAAGCCCAATAAATTATTCATACATGTCAAGCTCTGTTCGATTTTTTCAGGGCATGTGGCCGTTTTTAGTAGAAAATATTTTGTGTGGGAACACTTTTGCGGTACGTATACGGTATAGACCGAGCTCATTCAATGATCGTGACTTAATTTTAAAAATTGAATGTCAAATTTTACCAGACGTGGACCGATCTGGATTCGATATCGTTATTTTTGGAATTAATCACTAACATTTCCTCGTTTCTCTGCTCTGTCAAAAGGAGTTACCAAGGCTTTTTTTCACGTAACTGTCTCATTAAAATAAAAATAAAAATATTACATCTAGAACAAGCACCCAAAACACGTAACAAGAAGTCCCAGTTCAGTTGCTTTCACGATACAAGTGTAATACAGCTATTAGATTTGAAGTGTCGTTCAGAATGTAATAATAGTTAATACTAGTTGTATGTTCACACTTTACTATCAAAACCACCATTTCGACCACCCATGTGCCAGTTTTCAGTGTTTGGGCGAGCGGTCAATGTTTTCAATGAGCGAGCGAGCGAAAAAAAAAACGCGATTAAAATGCGGTCGGTTTCCGGTCGGACAAGACCGCGTGGTCGGAAATTAAGCGATAAGCGGTCGATGTAAAAGCGGAAGGTTGGGCGAAATGAGTACTGTATGACCATGTTTCTCCGACGAAGTCTCGACTGACAATAATGGTGACTATGGACGTTAGATAAACATGCATTGTTTGCGACTGGAAGCTTATCACCCGTTATATCAAAATCGACAACAACAGAGTATACAGATAAGATGTTATCATTTAATTACTTCCAAAGATAAACACTATGCAAATATCCACGAAACGGCAGTTGTAGTCTTTTCTGCTAGTGTTTTAAAACACTAATTTGAGCAACGTTATTTCGTAATTTCGATCTTTTGTAAACCTGGGGTGATGTATCAAGGTCTAAAGTAACCGTTTTATCAATTTTTGAAAAATCAAGAAAAAAGTGAAAATTTCCCTTCTCGCTACCTTAAATACATAATGTAATCGTTGAAAAAAAAATCTTAAAATATTAATGCGAGATAACAGGGATCGGACGTAGATGTTCATTTTAATAATTGCCTGGATTGAGTCCCGTCTATTATTGCCCACGTTCCTGTTTTACCCTGTTCTTTATTTCCTAAATCAAATAACAACGTAAGCTGAAAATACTATATTACATTATTTGGGAATGTATGTATGCTTTGAGTTTTTCCCAAATTAAAACGTTTATCTTGGAGGAATGTACCTTGCTGAGAGAATAAGGAGCATGCCACTAACATGTCGTGTCAGTAAAAACATGTCGCTGATACCAGTGACCAAACAATTTATGATATGTAGGTGTTTATAATGTACTTTTATTTATTTGTTGTCAAATTATAGGCTATATTAGAAACATTGACTAATCCTGTAAAGTCGAGTCACGTCACAAAAAGTGACTTACTTGAGTAAGAATTAGATGAATGCTACTGTACGTGTGTTCTTCTTAGTCGATAACAGTGACATAATACAATTAGGCAACCCACTTTTTTAGTGCAAATAATTAAAGTTTAGTAATATGTGACATACAAAGTGAGAGCGACAGGATTGTATGAATGTGAAGCTGCTGTATATCTTGCCTCACGATGTTATAATATAATGAATTTTCGAGCCATAAGAGCCACCAGCGTTGCACATACCGTAAAGTAAATGTAGTGGCATTCAATTTATATCCATGTTAAAAACGTACTAATAGTCCTATAGCCCCCATACATGTTACGAGACCATGGGGCGAATTACGCTGCTGTATTGAAGGTCTACCGTAACGAAATTCACATCTATTCACATTTTATATTATTGTTTTGTTTGGGAACATTTATGAAGTTTATGTTTCATACAGTAAACATGCTGAAATATTATTATGTTATTTATAGACTATATTAAACGTTCATATATGGACACTATATGAACAAGGGTAAAGCTTAGGTAAGTAATGGTTTATATGACACTAGAAGTACATTACGGTACATACCAATATGGAATAGTGACCACGATAAAGATATTAAATGTGAAGCCTATGTATTTACTACACATAAACATTACAGTACATATGTGACTTTGGATGTATTAGGGAAGTAATGGTTTATACGACACTACAAGTACATTACAGTACATACCAGTATGGAATAGTGACCAAGATACAGATATTAAATGTGAAGCCTATGTATTTACTACACATAAACACTACAGTACATATGTGACTTTGGATGTATTGGGTAAGTAATGAATCATATGACACTACAAGTACATTACAGTACATACCAATATGGAATTGTGACCACGATACAGATATTAAATGTGAAGCCTATGTATTTACTACACATACACACTACAGTAAATATGTGACATTGGATGTATTAGGTAAATAATGGTTTATATGACACTACACGTACATTACAGTACATACCAGTATAGAATAGAGACCAAGATTAAGATATTAAATGTGAAGCCTATGTATTTACCATACATACACACTACAGAACATATGTGACATTGGATGTGTTAGGTAAGTAATGGTTTGTATGACACTTCAAGTACATTACAGTACACATCAGTATGAAATAGTGACCAAGATAAAGATATTAAATGTGAAGCCTATGCTTTAACTACACACACACATTACAGTACATCTGTGATATTGAATGTATTAAGTAAGTAATGGTTCATATGACACTACAAGTTCATTGCAGTACAAACCAGTATGGAATAGTTACCAAGATAAAGATACTAAATGTGAAGCCTATGTATTTACTACACATACACACAACAGTACATATGTGTTTTTAGATGTATTAGGTATGTAATGGTTTATATGACACTACAAGTACATTACGGTACACACCAGTATGGAATAGTGACCAAGATAACGATATTAAATGTGAAGCCTATGCTTTTGCTACACACACATATTACAGTACATATGTGACATTGAATGTATTAGGGAAGTAATGGTTTATATGACACTTCAAGTGCGTTACAATATATACCAGTATTGGATAGTGACAAAGATAAAGATATTAAATTTGAAGCCTATGTATTTACCACACATACACACTACAGTACATATGTGACATTGGATGTATCAGGTAAGTAATGGTTTATATGACACTACAAGTACATTACAGTATATACCAGTGTGGAAAAGTGACCAAGATAAATATATTAAATGTGAAGCATATGTATTTACCACACATACACACTACAGTACATATGTGACATTGGATGTATTAGGTAAGTAATGGTTTATATTACACTACAAGTACACTACGGTACATACCAGTATGGAAAAGTGACCAAGATAAGGATATTAAATGTGAAGCCTTTGTATTTACTACACATACACACCACAGTACAGATTTGACATTGGATGTATTAGGTAAGTAATGGTTTATATGACACTACAAGTACATTACAGTACATACCAGTATGGAATAGTGACCAAGATAAAGATATTAAATGTGAAACCTATGTATTTACTACACATACACACTACAGTACATATGTGACATTGAATGCATTAGGTAAGTAACGGTTTATATGACACTACATGTACATTACAGTACATACCAGTATAGAATAGTGACCAAGATAAATATATTAAATGTGAAGCATATGTATTTACTACAAATACAAACTACAGTACATATGTGACATTGAATGTATTAGGTAAATAATGATTTATATGACACTACAAGTACATTACAGTACATACTAGTGTGGAATAGTAATTGTAGCTGGTCTGGACATATTTTTGCTCTGGTTGAACAAATCACTTCTTAAAATTGTTTTATTCAGTTCCGCCATTATCTCCAGTGATAGATGGGTATAACAATAATGACGATTTTACTGTAAATGCTGGTAAGTCTTCTACCCTGACTTGTACAGCTACTGCAAAACCTGCACCTACTCTAGAGTGGTATATTGGTAATACACTACAGTCAACTACAATGACGTCACCTACTCCTAATTCAGAAGACAGTGAATTATTTGATGTATCCAGTACATTTACATTTACTCCACAGTGGAGTAATCATCTACAATACGTCAAATGTGAAGCCGATAATGATGCTATTGGAAATGCTGTAGTGACGAGGGTTAAACTTGACGTGAATGGTGAGTAGATTATTTATTTGCCGTGTCCAGATTACAAAATAATAATATGAGGTTATTACGAAGTTACCTAAAAGTATGCATAGTATAATAATGTTAAATAATATCCGGTATGTTCTAATTTGTTTTGTGATTGGTCACTGTTTGGGTTGAAAAAAAATTATTCAGAAAGTACGAAAGCGTTCTCTCATAAGCTTTCGAATCGAGTCTATTGTTCACATGGCAAAGTATCAGATATCATCACCAATCACTAGTACGAGTTATTTGACTATTTCGGTTATGTTTCCTTTATTTCTGGGCGTTGTTTCATGTCTTATTGTATTCACACTCAGTGCATTTAAGATTTCCTCAGTCCAGCGCTGTTTACATACCAAAAAGATTGTGATCGGCGGCCGATCGGTCGTTGCACTAACGGTCTTGCTTATGCCTGGTTCCTCCACTATAATTTCAAACTACGCCACGTTGGTTAAAATGTTTGCTTGTCAGTTTTTGCTTCAGTTAAATTCATTTTGATCTGTATCCTGTATATGTTTGTCGGTGAAGAACGCTGAACTTTGCCATGAAAGTGCTGTCTGTCTAGTCTGCCATCGTCGCCATTAACATGTTTCGACTTAAATATGATTGGACCATATTGTCACTCAATCATGTTCCACTATCGATTATCGAATATGTTTTAAACTTTGTAAAGTCATATGCACTGGAAAATCGTTCTTTGAATTGGTCTCACGACTTGTTTGTTGCGCTTCACAAGCCATGTACCCACATAAATATATCATAAACACCAATCATGACAAAATCACTATAATGTTGTGTCAAATTAAAAAAACAACAACAACAAATGGTTTGGTCTTCTTATCACATTCATGAAAATTTGATTATATTATATCTCGCAATTCTATTATATTTCTCTACAGTTGCTGTCAATACAATTATAATATCAGATGATGCTAATACTGGTGGATATACATCAGGTGATGACGTCATTGTTACAGATGGTCTATCACATATACTGACGTGTGAAACCATTGGATCAAAACCTGCAGCTTCCAATATGGACTGGGATACAGATGGTACAACAGTTGTACAGTCATCTATGTCTGACAGTCCAAACAGTGGAGACAGTAGATTATTTGATACAACATCTACTATAGAATTTACACCATTTTGGTCATATCATAGTAAAACTATTACATGTGAAGGACGTAATTCTGTAAATATGCAACCAGTTATCACAAATATTAAACTAGATGTACAAGGTAAGTAAGCAATGATATAATATAGTGTAGATAATAGATTATTTGATACAACATCTACTATAAAATTTACACCATTGTGGTCATATCATAGTAAAACTGTTACATGTGAATGATGTAATTCAGTAAATATACAACCAGTTATCACAAATATTAAACTAGATGCACAAGGTAAGTAAACAATGATATAATATAGTGTAGATAATAGATTATTTGATACAACATCTACTATAGAATTTACACCATTGTGGTCATATCATAGTAATAGTATATTATAATATTGTGTGCACAACTATGTTGAACTTCATGGAGGAATTAAAATAGTTGCATAACAATAAGAAAAAATAATCAAGTAAAAAAATCCACAAAATTTCACACCCAACTAAAAACAGACGAGAAATAACAAAGATCACGCAATGGAATACTACTTGCAAAACATTTTTTTTAACTGTTCAATAATACAACAATTCTAGAAGGACATATGATAAAAAATGGTTTTAATGTTCAACCTCATTCATATTACACAGCTCCCGCAATCTATTATCTATATGTGTAGATAACAGATTATCCGATACAATTTCTACAATGGATTTTCGCCATTGTGGACATGTCACAGTAAAAAATATTACATTAAATATTGATGTTATTTTGATTTCAGTATCCCCTAACAGCGTTACCATTTCCGAAGAGTCATCTGGTGTTGTCATAGTTACTTCTGGTCGCATGACTACATTAACTTGTGTTGCTATGGAAGCACGTCCTGCATCTGACATACAGTGGACTGTTGATAATGATAATCTAGATGACGATGAGATAATATCAGACAATACACAAGATAGTGATCTGAAAGATACAACAAGTACCATGACATTCAAACCAACTTATCTAGACCATCAGAATACAACGTTAATATGTAAAGCTACAAATGATGCAACTATTGCTAAAGATCAACCTGTTACTAAAGAAATTACACTTGATGTGTGGGGTAAGGAAATATATTATTTTTTTCACAGGTAATTAAAGGTGTACTATAATAAAATTGTATTAAATGTAAATGTGTTATAATAAGTGACGTATTTTAATATTAACAATTTAGCAAAATCAAATAAATTTGTCATTCGAGAACATTGTACATACAATAACCCAATCACACAGCGTTACGTACACCCAGTGTAATTCGCGTGACTGGAAGTGCTGATTACTGTTTTGATATGTTTTGCTCCATCTTAGCAAATATATGTTATAATATATCAGCCCTTCCATTGAAGAGTCATCATGTGTCTAAGTTACTGTATAGCAATTTGCAGATGAATCTTGAATGTGCATTATTGTTTTTGGCATGTTTTTAGAGTTATACTGCGTATTATGCTCAACAGAAGGTAATTTGGGAATATGCTTAGACCTCTTGAAAGAAATGCTTTGTTCATTATTTTCAAATTACAATATATTTGCAAATAATTATGATAATTACCACAAGATAACGTTTTTTAAAATGCGGAGGTCGCCTAAACACTCGCTGGACTCCGTTCTTGTACTGCTGCTGAATTTCCTGATTTTTCACTGGAGTCTGAAAGTACTGATGTCATTACTTAGGTGGTTTTGAGTCGACACTGGAATTGTAATCACATGTAAACTCCAACCACTTCGATCTGAATCAATGTACGAAATACCATCGATTCACGTTCCGACTTAAAAAAACGGGATAATGTATCGTGCAATTTGGATCCCAAGCGCTACGTCCGACAAACAAGCCCTATCTATAGTACTCGCATCTACTGATTACGATAATGCGATAATTAGGTAAATACATTCTGATCAAACATAGATCAAAAAATAAAACATGAACACAAATACCTTACAGCGGGAGTTGTCTGAAAATAGGTATTATTATCACTGTGTTGCTCTGTTTCTTTAGAACACTGTCAGTACAAAGAGTACATCGATTCAAAATTAAAAGTACAAGAGTAACCTTGACAGGCGTAACGAAACGCATTAGTATACTGCACATGAACGCATGCGAAGTAGTGTTTTGACGTTTTATTTTTACACACATTTTTGTTCGTTCAGCTATGTTTGTGTAAAACTTCCATTCATTGGTGAACCGATACGTTCTGAGATTAAACAACTCCGCGACTCATTCCGCGTATTTGAAGTGCGTACTATCGTATTTCAGAAATACCCTTGCACAATCCTGTTTTTATTATAATTATTATTTTACTCCACAGTATAGTTTGCGTAAATAAATACATCGCTCACATTCACAAACTAGTTACCGTATGTATATTCACAATTGCCACATATGTGCTGTTTTGTGAGTTATTAGTAAATAAATATTACTAGTAATTATTGTTAAATGTGTATTTACTAATAACTCGTTTGTTGCAAGCACGGCGTAATTTTTGTTATCACTGATGTTAAACATTACAAGTACAGTTTAATTATATTCACTTAAAAGATAATAGACGGCCTATTATTTTGTAGCGTTGTTAGTACCAGTGAATTTGTTGCCATCATAAAGCAGAAAACTTGTAGTAAAATTCACAGTGAACGAAAATGTGTCATAGTCACTGGCCCATGAATCTGCTTGATTTAAAATGTCATTTATGAAATTCGATTTTACAGTGTGTAATGAGAAGAGTAAAATGAGCACGAAACTAGTTTTAAATCCATCAATTATTATTGTAATTTAAATACTTTGAGTGAACGATTGACTTACGTGGAGTAGCATTGTAGTGATCGCCCGTGGAGGCATCATCAGGTATCCACCTATGGCCAGGCACCACGCTACGCCGCGACATACCGGTGGTTCGTATTGAACATGGGCGGAAAGCCTAGGGTTAAATCTCAAAATCAAAAGTGTGAAACGGCGAACTGTGTTAAATAAAAGCAATCATCGTTATTATAAAATCACACTATAAGCCATATACTGCCAACCCAATGTAGTTTTAAATTGAATTTACCAGATATGAGTTAATAGAATAGCAGGGAAATATTTCAGTACAAGAAATATTCGTTCTGTCTCTCGAACGGAATGTCCGATAGCAATCGGTTATGACTGCATTACAACTTACTAATTTTGTGACGTTTCTTACGGCATCCGGAGGAGACATCTCTGGAGAAAATATAATGTTATGTATCAGTAACGACAGAATACTAATTTGTTTGTCGATTCATAAAACATGAGATGACATTATCTTTATATACTTTACAGTATCTCCAGACAGTTTATATTTTAATGGTTACCCTGACAGCAGTGATGTTACTATGATATCTGGAGAATCATTTAACATCATGTGTAGAACTACTAAAGCCCATCCTGCTGCCAGTATAAAGTGGTATATAGATGATGATATAATTACCAGCAATGTCAACCATAGAATATTATGGGATATCAGTGGTAGAAAAGACACAGTTAGTGAATTATCAATGATACCAAATAGGGAAGACTTTGGAAAGAAATTAAAATGTAAAAGTAATCATGATGTCCAGAATAATCCAAAAACTATATTTGTCAATATAATTGTACAATGTAAGTGTAAAAGAACAATAATTTTCATGTGTTCTTTAGAATATGTTTTACCCTATAAAATCCTACTTGACAGAGCATACATATATTTGTTGCATATATTCTAAATTAGTGTCAGGAACCAAACATATTTCATATTTATTTAAAATACTTAATGAACTTATTTATTTCCATTTTGTCAAACATATTTATTTCCATTTTCCTCGGGCTCCACTTTTTAGTTTCCTGGTGAATCATTTCTTTATTATTCCTGGTAATAAATCTCTTGATATGACCGCCAAAATATTTGGCTGCATAGAATAGACAAGATAACAACATGTGTTTGAATCTATATATCATGCAAAGATATATACATTTATGTATATTCCTTAATCACAGATTCTGCTGTAATTTTCAATGACACTTTGGAAGAAAGTTCAGCAGATCAAGGTCAGAATGCTACCATTGTGTGTACATCTATAGGATATCCATTACCGGTGATAGAGTGGTATAAATGAACTGATGGTAGTAGAGCGGCACTTATGAGTGATACCAGCAGAGTTGTGATAAAACATGAATCATACACAATGAATAGAACTACACAAAGCACACTGTATATACTGAATGCGAGACCTGGAGTAGACCATGGTGTATATACCTGTTATGCTAGTAATATTATTGGTAGTGATTACTTGAATATTACACTGGCTGGTAAAAGTAAGTAGTGTTATTAAATACTCCATGTCATTCTGAACATATTCACATTAGTGATTCATACATACATACCAATATCAGGCTGTTGAATTCAATACAATTGTTTCCATTGTGTTCATCTATATATGTGTTTACAGGAGAGCCAGATTCACCCACCAATGTGAGAACCACGGGTATATCATGGGACTCTGTCAATATTACATGGGATATAGGATATAACGGTGGATCATCACAATGGTTTTATGTGTCATACAGGCAGTTATATGTCAATGATTTCATCAGATCAAATAAAGTTGAGATGCCACTTTATCACAGGGATGGATTGAATGCATCCACTGAATATGAAATATATGTAACAGCTGAAAATGTGATTTCCGTTAGTGAACCAAGCGAAACGATCACATTTACAACTACAGGTAAGAAAAGTTAATTTCCAACCTGTTTAGCAAGTATATATTAGTGACAGACAAACATACATTATCAAAATGTACAATCCAGGATTCAATTGTGTGACAAACAAACTATATGACAAAAGAAATTACTTTGATTTTACTATCACCAGTTTTCGCATCATTATACTAATACTCCTCATTCTACTGCATATGGAGTATACATTTCCCCTGAATATAGTTATTACGTGAAACGTGTAATAGTAGTTTTGCCCAAATTGTATTGTTCTGTGTTAAAAATCTTTTTTGAAAGTCATGTATGAATATAGTTTTTCGACCAATGCATGAGTATGCCAGTATTGCAAATGGTATTGCCAATATTCGATAGTTCGTATCTGGAAAAAAATGTTGGAAATAAATAATATCATACACAGAGTGTACAATACTATGACGTATGTAATCAATACAACGTCCAGGGACACATGTGATGACCCGCACTCATTCATTCTTTTATACTGCTACTGCTAGATACCCAAATTATAAAAGCATTGTTTATTATAAGTGGCAATAATCTTAGGTAAATTAATATCGTTCCTGTTATTCTTCCAATAGCAGCACCAATCAGTAATAAGTACTCGCCTGGAAATATTCCAACCAATCCCGGCGTTTACATTGGTCCTTTGGTTGTAATAGTTGCAATAATTGCAGTGGCCTCTGCAACGGGTTTAATATTCATGAAACGAAGGGGTAAACGAAACAAAGGTAACACATTACAATAAAAATTAAATATATTCATATATACATTCCTGCAATTTGTAATACTAAGCAATAACACAGCGATATATTAGAATTATATAATATTGAAATGTATAGAATACGTTTGACAATAAACGCTCCTTGTCATTAATCACGTGTTCCACGCACATGTTTTAGATATGTTGTAGATAAAAAAAAAACATTTAGCAAACTATCATGTACACTTTGTTAACATCATCACTGTACTATTTGTCAGACACGACATTAGAAGAACGACAGGACCATGAATTGCCAGAGAGAACATCAACAGGTAAATTAGAAATCAAGAGATTACATGACTATCTGCATTAATATCTGCATTAATATGGTCAAACAATCTATAAGTAGTGTTGGATATATACAGAGGATAATGCTGCTGATTTTGTTAAACTAGTTGTCCCACGAGGTGTGTGCAGTGAACGACACACGTGTTTATGTTCAAAGTTCATAGAACACTTAATGGTTGACGAGGCTGTGATATTGCATTGTGATACTATCAATGTGAAACTAACGGTCAATCTTTTTTTCAATATTACTGCCTATCCTAGTCAATCATTTTTAATGTATGAACGAATTTAGATTGCCCTATATATGTCAGAAACAAATCGCAACTTGATTTATGGTTTTGATTTACCTGTCTGATTAATTGAATGGTTGGACACAGTGTTGAAATATATGTTCCGAATATGTTTGCGCAGTTCAATTACCAACCTCAAAAAACTTCCATGTTTCAGCTACTTACGAGAATGTTAGGCCAGAATTATCAAAAAAGGTACAATTAATATTATTTTTCGTTTATTTATTTATTCAATCTTACTATAGATAATTTTACCAGCAAACCAGTCATAGATCAATGTGTTGTATCACCAACATGGATTGTATTAAATATTATTGTTTACGTTTGTATTAGCCTACTAACGATGACAATGTGTACGCCTCCCTTAACCACGACGGAAAAGAAAATATTTACATGAAAGCAGGACAAAAAATATTAGAATTTCCGAGACATGATATAAGCATGAAATGTATAGTATCTGCTGGTCGATTCTATGAATTGGCAAAATGTGTTGCTTGGAGTGGAACAGGTGGTCAGTCAGATGTTGTGATTAAGAAAAATACCGGTGAGTAATATTATGTCTCTCATGAATACATGTTCGATAGTTTATGCTATATGTGGCTCTATTTGTATGACGACACCTCTATATGGGTCTTATTTAACCATCGTATATTGCAATTATCGTGTTTGACTATTATGTCATGTGAATTATAAAATACAGTGTGATTTGCAGGTTTTAAAGTTCATGTAATATGTTCTGTGTTGTAGATCCTTCGAACAATCAAATTGAGAAAGAGGTCTCCAAAGAAATTGGAATAATGCAGTATATATCAAATCATACTAATATTGTAAAATTACTTGGATGCTGCACAGACAAAGGTGAGTGGGCGACACATCATCGTGTCAGGGAAATAAAATAAGGTGAATCACAGTAATTGTTTATTAATATCTTGTTTATACACAGTTCCAAAATATATAATAATGGAGTTACAGTCGTCAGATCTGAAATGCTATCTTCATTCTAAACGTAACGAGTCTGGATTAAAGGATATTACTCAAAGTAGACTGTTATCGTGTATGGCTGACATTGCAAATGGAATGGAGCATCTGTCTAAATTAAAGGTTGGTTTCCCATGATATTTATAATTCCAAGTTCATTACATGCTATTTATATTTCCAGGTTTATTACATGCTATTTATATTTCCAAGTTTATTATATGCTATTTATATTTCCAAGTACATTACATGCTATTTATATTTCCAGGTTCAATTCATGCTATTTATATTTTCGAGTTCATTACATGCTATTTATATTTCCAAGTTCATAACATGCTAATTATATTTCCAAGTTCATTACATGCTAATTATAGTTCCAAGTTTATTACATGCTATTTATATTTCCAGGTTTATTACATGCTATTTATATTTCCAAGTTTATTACTTGCTATTTATATTTCCAACTTTATTACATGCTATTTATATTTCCAAGTTTATTATATGCTATTTATATTTCCAAGTACATTACATGCTATTTATATTTCCAGGTTCAATTCATGCTATTTATATTTCCAAGTTCATTACATGCTATCTATATTTCCAAGTTCATTACATGCTAATTATATTTCCAGGTTTATTACATGCTATTTATATTTCCAAGTTTATTACTTGCTATTTATATTTCCAACTTTATTACATGCTATTTATATTTCCAAGTTTATTACTTGCTATTTATATTTCCAACTTTATTACATGCTATTTATATTTCCAAGTTTATTATATGCTATTTATATTTCCAAGTACATTACATGCTATTTATATTTCCAGGTTCAATTCATGCTATTTATATTTCCAAGTTCATTACATGCTATCTATATTTCCAAGTTCATTACATGCTAATTATAGTTCCAAGTTCATTACATGCTATTTATATTTCCAGGTTTATTACATGCTATTTATATTTCCAAGTTTATTACTTGCTATTTATATTTCCAACTTTATTACATGCTATTTATATTTCCAAGTTTATTATATGCTATTTATATTTCCAAGTACATTACATGCTATTTATATTTCCAGGTTCAATTCATGCTATTTATATTTTCGAGTTCATTACATGCTATTTATATTTCCAAGTTCATAACATGCTATTTATATTTCCAAGTTCAATTCATGATATTTATATTTTCAAGTTCATTACATGCTATTTATATTCCCAAGTTCATTACATGCTATTTATATTTTCAAGTTCATTACATGCTATTTATATTTCCAAGTTCATTACATGCTATATATATTTCCAAGTTCATAACATGCTATTTATATTTCCAAGTTCAATTCATGATATTTATATTTTCAAGTTTAATTCATGCTATTTATATTTTCAAGTTCATTACATGCTATTTATATTTTCAAGTTCGTTACATGCTATCTGTATTTCCAAGTTCATTACATGCTATCTATATTTCCAAGTTCATTACATGCTATTTATATTTCCAAGTTCATTACATGCTATTTATATTTCCAAGTTCAATTCATGCTATTTATATTTCCAAATTTATTTATATGCTATTTATAATTCCAAGTTCATTACATGCTATCTATATTTCCAAGTTCATTACATTATATTTTTATTTCCAAGGTCATTACATGCTATCCATATTTCAAAGTTCATTACATGCTATCTATATTTCCATGTTCATTACATTCTATTTATATTTCCAATGTTGTACACATGCCACATCCGAAAAATTGCGTGAGTGCATGCTGTTTAAAAAAAACTTTGTCATTTATTCTTATTTCAGATTATTCACAGATATTTGACCACTGAGCATATCTTATTGAATGGCCATAGACAATGTAAAATATCCAATTTTAGCTACGCTAGTGACGTCATCGACGACTTACGTTTCTTTGAAAAAACTCAGGTATATAAATATTCTAGTATGTGTTTTATATTTTTCTATCAGCTATGTCTAATCCTACGTGATAGATGTTGTGGAGACATACACGGTACCGTAAACGAAAGAATTAATTAAGTATAGCTAAGTGTATTCTTATTTAATTTATTAAATTGACTTCATTTCATCTATGTATACCCTTAATGGACAGGATTCACCATTAATGAGACATCATGCATTATTTTCTAGAACAACTATCCATACCAATGGATGTCTGCTGAAACATTGTTGAACAGAAGATTTACATTGAAGAGTGATACCTGGTCTTTTGGTGTCGTCATGTGGGAAATTGTGAATCTCGGTAAATATATGTATTGATTTACATAATATTTTATATTTAAAACTGCGACAAGTCAAGTGGGAGAAATAGTGTATGATAATTTCATACCCACCTGTGTTATTCTGTTTAACACCAGGTGCAGTGCCATACCAAGGGGCGTCTGAGCAAGCAGTGACAAGCATGATACGAGAAGGAAATCGAATGCCAAAACCAGCACATTGTGGAAATCATATGTAATTATAATTTCTGATATTGTCAATGCTTTCAATACAGACAATATCCCACCAATGAGAAATTTACCTTGACACAATACATATTTCTATTTAGATTCCAATTACTTACTTCGTGTTGGAGACGTCATCCAATAGACCGACCATCTTTTACTCAACTAAGAAATTCTATTAGCCAGATAATTCAAGACAAACACGTAAGTAACTGATTATGAATATATTCGTCATTTTGAAACCGTAGTGCAATTCCTGTTGATTGACAAACTTTTATTATTTTTGTTACACAGGTTCATATTAACGTTCCATTACTTGAGTCGCCATATGCAAATGTTTGAATACGAAATGTCAATGACCACAAAAGTATCATGCTGGAATGTGTCTGAATTAAAATGTAACAGGTACTTCCTCGTGGCGTAGTTTTATGTTTTTTAATAACTTGTGTAATGTAAGTGTTGTGTAAGACTTTGTTGCATTATTCATATTTGTATTGTTGTAAAACATTATAATTATGATTCACTGTAGGTTTCTACTTGGGATTGTAATCTGTTTTTTTTAGTTTACTATTTATGTTATTTTGTAATTATGGACTGTGAAAAATAACCTCTCGTAGGATGAGTTTTGACCTCGAGCCTCACAAATATAATATTACTGCAAATAATGTATTGATTTTAATGTGAATGTCAATTCCTAAACATATTTGTATATAAAATGAGTTGTCGTGTCTCTGATATGCATTAAAATGTTGTGAGTGTTTAATGTATATTATACGCATCTCGGTCGTAACTGACGTGACCATGTGATTGTAAGTATGGTAACATGCCTATTAATTGTTGTTACTGTTGTTTATCATAATGTAAATGAAGCACCTAATTTATACTAATTTGTATTAAACCTAATGTTTATGTACTATTTCTTATTATTGCTATGCTATACTAAATGAAGTATTGAAGTCTTTGTCGATTTATGAACAATTTTACATAATCAAACTGTGATTTTATATGGGACGACCATACGAGAACATAGCATATCCGTTGGCTTTGATCGAAGTTCGTAAACATAGCCACACAACTTTAAATTTCTGCACTAATTTGAATTCACGGTAAAAAGTCAGTGAACACATTTTTATACCCGGAATGCAGCAATAGAATGTTGTCTATATAGTGAGTAAATACATTGTAGTGATGTCGATTTGTCATTTTCATTTCAAGTCTCACGCTTAAAAGGTTCCCGCTATGTTAAGTGTTTAATAAAGATAAGATTAATAGGGTGATAGTGTGTATTGTTTATATACAGTATATATATTAATATATTGTATATTGTATTTGCAATATCATTTGTTGTTGCATGTTTGTATTACACAAGTCTCTGAGGGAAACCACTTGTCTTCTATGTGGATAGAATTATTATTACCTGCGACACCATGGCAATGCTCACTTGATTAATTATGTATAACGAGTATCTGTGTCACACTGCTCATTTTGTTGCGTCAACGCATTGACTGGGGTGACATAAACAAAACACAGACTTTATGTGATTTCAAAGCAAACTTGTCTTACTTTAAGCTATGCATCTCTAACAAGGGTCGCCCATGAAACAGATCACATGAAGTGAGTTTATAACGAGATATTGCTTTATATTTTGTGTAAAACAATAACGCTCTGGATATTTATACATATGACAATGCTTTCATATGTGCTAAACCTGTTCTAAATCAGTTCATACACGCATTTGTCAGACTTAATACTTCCGGGTTTACATGTATTACCTTAACAAGGCATGGATAGTGAACGTAATATTCCGTCTAAATATTTTTTTCACATAACACATTAGTAAATGTGAAAGTAGGCACTTAATTGTTTGCTCAATTAAAATAAATTATATCAGTGAGAAATATCAGCTAATAACATTCATTTGGATGGGTTCTAAAAAAATAGTAGTAGTTTTGTTCGGAAAATAGTTACTACAATTTTGTAAACACATAAGAACCGGTTCACTACTGTGAAATAAAACAAATACGCTAGGTTTATATAATGTTTTACTAATAGTAGAATATGTTACAAGTTTTAAATAAAAGTTCATTCTTCTACATTAGAAAATCATAATTTTGTTGTAAATTCACTGATTTTGTCTTTGTGACCCAAATCAAAAGGGAAGTAACCAAAGTGTTTATTACCCCGTGGTTTGACCATAAATTGAGGATGTTGATCAGTGAAGTACGTATAAATATGTCAGGACTGAATCTAAGGAGCTTGTGAGACTATAGGTTTCAAGACTTCAAACCTTATTTGCAACACATCATTGTGTTCCAATGAGCGAGTGTATTACATTTATGAGTGTCGCCGCCATGTTGGATTCATACTGACTGTTAGTGGTGTGAATTGTTGAAGAGCAACAACTTTCAGATCTAAAGCAGTCATATACACCAGCAGCTAAAACAGGTGTTATGAATTGGGGTCAAAGAGCACAACACAACTCGTGCACACTATGGTAGCAGCGATTTTACTTACACAGTGTCTGGATTGTAATAGTCTAATCTACATATCAAAAGTAATGAGGACATGGACCTAAAATACCAGTAGTTACATCAGACACATATGACATTTGTGTTGACCTGCATTGTATACTGCACACATTGTTATTCAAAAAGCGTAAGCGTAAGCTATATGGTATTATTTATGTTCAAAAGCTTGACCTGTAGACGTAAAACAGTCTTTATTGTGTAATAGTGGAACATGTGAATAATAGCCAAGATTTTTAAACATGGCTGACGTGACACACAACACCTGTGCGCAAATATATGTTAATATTACAAAAATGTTTTGTTTTGCTTTACGGGGGATGTTTGGTAGATAGTTGACATGAATTGCAAAAGATGAAGCACTGTTCTAACAACTGCTATCATAATACCTAATTATTCAATGAAAATATTCGGAAAATTAGTAATTGTGTTCAGGTCAATATTGATAGATAGATTGTACGAATATTATTGCTCGAAGCTTAAGGTGTTAAGGAAATAAATAAAAGTATCTACTTTTAACTTCATTGATAAATGACCTTTGTATTATGAACCACATACCATGGTATGTAATGGCAGTTGTGAGTTTACTATGAGGTGTATATTAGCACTTGTATTCAATACATATTATAAACAATGAAATATTCATTCTGTAAAGTTCCCAGATAAATTAAATGCCAGTACACAATTATATATGTTTTTAATTTGTGTTAACAGTCGTGGTACAATATTACATACGACGGGTAAGTACGTGAATGTAATATGCAAAAAAAAATAATATATACGGTTTGCTTACGTCGAACAGGACTAACATGCTCCATTCTTCGATTGACTATAGCATATCGATCACAATTATATGCATCATCTATGTATTTTTCCCTATATTGAGTATATATTTACCTAAGGCATTGGTCGAACTTTTCGGCGGTCTCTCAGCTATCGAGCTATCGACCACTTACCTGGCATAATTGTATATACAATAATAGCTGCTAAGTAAAACCCATTACAATTATGGGAGATTACTGTACTCTAATAACCAAATATAACATATCATGGTGGTCTGTATTTAAAAACACAAAGGACATTGACTCTTCAAAGTAGACAGAATTGTGTATGTAAGATATAAACCAGGTATGCCGCCATGTTGAATTTATAGTTTGTTAGCAGTGCGAATAGTAATAAACGATTACTCTGTGATCTATAACAGCCGTTAATACCAGCAACACTGAAGGCTGTTGTCGTGAATTAAGGTCAAAGTACAACCATAGAAAGTAGATTCTTTGGTAACAAGGTATCTGCGGAAAAGGAAAACAGAGTGCGAGTTGTTGAAATGAATTTGCATATCAAAGTGGCCAGTCTCTACTTCATGCATACATGACCTTTGTGAGCTTTATCTAAGCAATAACGCCCCCTCCCCATCCGTCAAAGGGGGATATACCACGAGATACTGTACAATTTCCGACATATATGCATTATCCGTAGGCGTGTGGCGGGGATATTGCTATTATACCAGTATATTGTCATTTTGATAAATCTAGTAAAGAAAACGTTTATTTGCATCTACTAAAGATATTTATTATGGCCCTTGTACATGAATATTTATGAAAACAGTATGTAGTTGTACACTTATTGCACACAAAAAATACACACGCAACACAGTTCAAATTAAACACAAACTTTTATTCCACGTGCAAATGAAACGTAGTATCCACAGTGATTAGAAAGGCGTAAACACAAAAATAGCATAACAAAAGATGACCTTTCCGACCTTTTACTGACGCCATTTGAAATACAGGGTCGGATACAATTTGGATCAATAACACAACAGATTTTCAACGTTTTCATTCTGGTTTTTGTACAATTAGAACTGTAATTGGTCCATTAACAGTTCAGCTGTGAAATAAAACGAATATCTGACTTATCATACTGCTTGTAGCTGTGGCTATTTGACGTTCAGCGGTACTTGGTTCGACGGACGTTTGAAACATGGCGGGACGGGTGGTTCATCACGAACGGCACGGCGGTCTAAGAACTAACGTCTGACTTGGATACATCTTTGGTATAACCACAGTTTTGTGACTGTATGTCGTTCTTCTGAGGTAAGTTTGTTGGTATTAGATCTGATGCCCGCCTCGTTTTCGTGACAGGACACGTACAATATACCTTGTCTCATCTCCGCTCTAATCAGGTGTGTGCACGCCGTCGCTCTAATACAGTGGTTGGTGTACACTCGGGACAAATCTGTAGCTTTCGAAATTACCTTCATCATCTCCCCTAATTTGTTGGGGAATTACAATACCATATATTGGCGTCGAATTCTGCGTTATCCCGTAGTCTTCAAAACAGATGGCAATTACCCGGGTGCAAATTGTGTAGAATTCGAACACCGCTGTCGGACACCGCTGGTTGTGGTGGCATACATTTTCCTGTGCCTCGTTGTTTTTTTATTGCTGGTTTTTCGTCTTTCAATAACGTCTATTATTATATATTATGGTTATATAATTTTTTAGATGTTTTGAAATCGGTATTTTTTCCAATACTTTCCAGAATTCAACCTCTATATTTCCCTAGAAATCAAATACTACCGTGTGTATTTATACTGTATGTATTTCCAACCTAACCCTGTAGTCAATTCATGTTCCAGAGTAACTTTGTTTAGCGTAACTGTGCATTATTAGCCAATATTATATCCTATATATTGTTTTCAAAATAATAACGTTAAGAAAAAGGTGATATCATTCAGAAAAAAACCTCAAACATTTCTGCACACAATATTGGGTATACACTTTTAGAGCCATTGCGTAGCGCTAATGTGAATGGTAATTTTTACCCTGCATATGTATCGCAGACTAATACTGTTAATCATGGGTACTTTGTTATTGTTCAGTCGGCTCAAAACTTAATCGTGGTGTACATACTGGGTGCGGATGGAACATCATCAAAGACAGCCGGTTATAACAAACAATTTTAGAAGACGATTTTAAAATTAAATAAATGGTAATGCCTCCTAATGATTGGATACCACAATTTCATAAGCTATTTTAGACGAGCACGAAGCTGAGATATATGATTAAATATTCAAATTTTTACCCAGAAAGATCACTAATGGAACTCATGTGGTGTGGTATTTTTCTGTCAAAGATTGGTTCAAATACAACGGACCTTCCAACAATAACTTATATAATGTGTTAGATGTATGAACGAGTTAAGTATTTTTTTTTTGGTAATAAGTTAATTTGTTAGCATATATACTTTATACAATACTCTATGCAATGTTAGCCAATACTTTATACAATAAAACTGAACAATGAGGTCATAGATGCTGTAACTTCCCATCTATCTCGAATCACTCTGACATCTAAACCAATGACATACCATAAAGATATTAATTTTGTTACCTAGACATAATACATGTACCTCACGGGAAATTCACAGTACTGGGCAATATACGAGTAGAATTGTGCAGCAAGTGCCAGTTAGGTCAGATCATATACATGTACATGACTACAGTCACATTCCATGGACACAGGGGAATTCGAAAGCTATCAATTAAGTTGTACAGGTTTGAGGACACACCAACACACACACTCGCTCGCAAGCATAAACACATTCACTTCAGCCTTATGAGAATAGTGACAATCGTGGTTAATACAATGGAGACGACGCCAATTTCATCACTCGATAATATCCGTGATTTCTTGACATGGGAATCAATAACCCATGCAGTCTTAGGGTGGAGTCAACGTAAAGCATAGCAGGAATTAGTTCAGATTTGTAAACAGTCACATTAAAATTCGTTGTCTCCAAACACAGTACACAAATAATGGATACGATACACTGCAAATAATATTTATATTATTGTAAAGAAACTGTATATTTGACAAAAGTTGTGAACTCAGTATTTTTGTGCCAATAAACACATAGAGGATGAGGTAAAAAATAGTTGATGATGAATGTGATGATGATTGTAAAATAAAAAATATTTAGGATAATTAAAATACAAAATTATTCAATTGTTATAATAACATTTGTAAATTAATTCTAGTTATGAACTTTAAATTCAATTGATTACAATTTAGGAATAGGGTTTTCAATTTTTAGAAAACTATATTTGTTTAAATGAAATAGTGTTTCACACATAAAAGTGAAACTTACACGTAATTATGTATGCAAGTCAAAACTGGGATGCCGCCATGTTTGAATTACACAATTTCAGTCAGAAATGCCAGTAGCTGGAGACGGTTAGCTTGAATGGAGATCAGAGCGCAAAAAAAGCATACACTCAAGCATACTGTGGTGGCAGTAGTGACGATTTTGCTCACACAGTGTATGAATTGTGGAAATCTAATCTGCATATCAAAGGTATTGAGGACATGAACCTAAGTTGCCAGTCTTTACTTCAAACACTAATGACCCCTTTGTTGACCTGTATTGTGTACCACATTCCATGGTATTCAACAGTCGTTGAGCGATTAGTGTGAGGTCCACACTAGCAATTCCATTTAATAGTATGACACATTGACAAAAAAATCATCAATATGTAATGTTCAATAATAAAATAAATATATACGCCTATTTATATGTCGTGATTATGTGTAACAAATCTTTATTTACCATAAAGTAGTGTCTATATAAAAGGGTTTC
This sequence comes from Saccoglossus kowalevskii, assembly GCF_978046115.1. Classification (NCBI taxonomy): domain Eukaryota; kingdom Metazoa; phylum Hemichordata; class Enteropneusta; family Harrimaniidae; genus Saccoglossus; species Saccoglossus kowalevskii. The sequence goes on from NW_028188698.1 coordinate 61,238, forward strand.
TCTAATTGTAGTCATAAATAAAATATAAATTAGTACATGTGTAACGAAAAGCTACACTAATAAATTGTGTCATTGTAATTTTACAACGACTCTATCTTTCGCAGTCATGCACATTTTAAATAATATTATGCATTTCGATAAGAGGGGAAAGTTATATATATATATTATAATTTAATCTTTTTATTTGTTATGACTACTCAATGGAGTGATGTGTTCAGGTCAATATTTAATGCTGCACATGTATTACTTTGACATAACGGTATTAAATTTGTTTACACTGTACCTAGAAAACCTGAATTTATCGGCGGCGCCTTTTACCACCCCTCTAGGTGACACATGACATGATATGTTACCTCCTTTTTCACTGGGAAAAAACCACGGTCTGATCAGACAGTGATTTCTTTTTTGGTGAAACTTGTTGCACTATCGTAAACATCGCGCAGTTCTTATAGGGAATAATATCATTACTTTACACACACTGTTACCTGCATTATTGACTACGCTTACTATTATTTGAGTCAAGGGTATACCAATAATACCCTTGAATGTTTCTGTACACTATAATAGAATTTTCTACATAAATAACATAATAAAATAACACGATCATATAACTCCACGTGTATGATTAGTTCACGCACAAAACGGCCATGTGATGTGATGAAGCTCGGTATTCCACTGTTCACCGCTTTCCGCTCATTTGTTTCAAAACGTTGGTAATGAAATTGATATAATCTTGTAGATTAACTTTTGGTTTCATCCACTGTCAACTGTTCATGATAACTGCAATAACAACAAACACTATTTCTCACTTCATATATAATTCTTTTCACTATATTTTATAATTTTATACTGCATTATCGTTAACAGTGTACATGACACTGTTATTATATTCTTACATCTCACTCGACTTGGACTAATGCTACAAATTTACAGTTGACTCACATGAACAAATATTGTTAAATTGACAATACACGAGGCAAGTGCATTTGTTTAAATACTGATTTTTGTGAAGTGTGATTGATTAGGAAACAAACCTACACAACACAATACATCATATCGCACTATGTATATCGATAAAAGTGGAAGTTACAGATAATATTATTCTTGCGTTCAGCATAGTGCACCTACCGTTGTTTTTTGTGTCGCTCAGACTCACTGTTAATGATAATTTTCATTTAATGGCTAAAGCCAGCTCATTAAAAAAAGTTGACCGTCGCTACCACAAAGTTAAGTGAGTGGAGAGGTCAAAGTGTGCGAACCCGGAAACACAGCTAGTGAAATAACGTTAACTATTTTTACAGTCGGAGTAGCTTTCCCCATTGTTGTCTCCAGTAAGTTGGTGTGATTTTATTCGTATAAATATTACAAAACATTTCTATGTCAGTTTTTGCTAATCTCGTCGACATCAATCGCATTTAAATACGTCTGAAAACATTGCACACATACGGAAACCGCCAAACAGATGCCCTCTTCATAGGTAGTATGTAAATAAAAACGTGAATAAAAATTTATATATTTAAATCTGAGCAATATTAACTTGCCTAGCGTATTTGCTCACTTCAGTGAAGGCGTTGGCGCGATTTAGTTTGCCCTGTCACCAAAACACTTGGTAATCGTTTTGGAAGATGGGTTTTACCCAAATACATGATATATTGCTGTCAAATTCAAACTATGAGTGTCAAGGGTGTCAGCTGTCGATGTGTCATCGGTGGCCAACTGGCGATATTTACATATCAAGTACGTTGATGACATCAACCTAGGTTGCCAGTACTTACTTCATCCATAAGTGACATTTGTGTTGACCTGATTCATGAATTGCATTCCAGGCTGTCCAATAGGTGCGAAGCGATGAGCATGTGAAATTGTCACTCCTGTAAATGAAGGTATGCCCTTGCACGTCGGAAAAGCACATATTTCAACATCTTATTTTTCCTGGAAAAAAAATCCAGGAGTAATTACATTTTGTAGTCTGTGATGCTATATCAAAATAGACTGCAAAATATCCATTTAAGTTTGTTTCTGTAGTAACGCTTGGATAATACATAATATTTATATTTAGTAAGTATTGTGAAAATAAATATTAAAAACTATACAGTCAAATAAAAGCGCTCTACCTCTGTGGTATTTTACATTGATCAATACCGTGCCGAATATTTGCGACTAAGTCGTGTTCTGACTATGAAATCACCATTCAATTGAGCGATAAACAATCGAGATGTTATACAAATATTACATGTACATTCTAGAGAAATATATATGCTACTTTCATGGAAGTGGTCCACTTCACTGTATTCATGTCAAAGTTCATTTGTTTGCAGAAACATGTTGACAACCATTGTCTTTCTAACTACACTTGCAAGTAAGTATATGTACTTACGATTTAAGAGTCAGTTTCAAATACGAACTTAAAGGTGCACATGAAAATGTATTATAAGAGAAAACTCGGTAGAGATCATGTATATGATGAAAACATCATTTCATATTAATACCATGAGTGTGTCTACATGTCAGGAGTATACGACATAATGTCAATTCAATGCACCACCCTGGGATCAAAAATATTCGGTCCATAATATCTACTAGTCGATTTAACCTCTATTATACATATAATTGTTAAGTACAGTTTTTTCGTCAATTCATCCACGATAACCACTACTACGATGTACGAGATTTATACAATTTTTGGAACACCTAATATGAAAACTTTGTCTATAGATCTTATAATTAATCAACAGATACAAAGTAGAATTGTTGTAAATGGTCCAATTGTTTGATCGTATACATGTATATACTCGAAACAATTGTATTCTTATTGTACATTCGTAGTTGCAGCAGCGATCACTGTTACTGTGCCTGAATCACATGTCACTTCAATTGAGACCACATCAACAGTATTGGAATGTACATTTACTACAACTAGCAGTAATCCACTGATTTCATGGTATAAAGGGAGTAGTACAAGTACAGGTTCTCTGATTATACAAAAAGACAATTCCGGGGTTTTTCCTCAGTCTGGAATCACAAGACATGACATTCAAAACCAAGCTAGTCTACTTATAACGGATACACAGTTAAGTGATGCTGACAAGTATTGGTGTCAAGTAGAAGGTTTAGGTGATCCCAGAGATGAAAAATCAATTACACTCACAGTAACACGTAAGTATCCTTTTTGTAAATAGCCTAACATTCATTTACGCATTGTATTGTCTGAGTCAGATGTCTGGTGCATTTTAGCCCACCTGGTTAATTTACTTCTCAACATAGTTGCATAATAGAAATGACCAGGTTCCGAACCTAATGGCTATTGACATATGGTACATGCGAGGTAGTGCTGGCTAGACACAATACTATTGCCCTTGATTTGATTCGAGAGGACCATTTACTTTGCACTGTAACACAGTCACTTGGGGGCTGAAAATCAATAAAAACTATTTTTTTGAAGAAAAAAAATCCTCTGCTATACGTATATAAATAAGCAAGTTGTGAAACATGGCACCTAGTAAATCGACACCCTGTCGGTTTCAAATTTCGATTTCTTACCTTAAAATGTGAAACAAAAATTTTAGAGGGGATCAGGTGTTACGTTAATAACCATTGTTTATAATCGCTAACTTGGTTTTATTCAAAACTGCATAAATCCCGCGTTTTCTGATGATATCCAACGATTTCATAAACAAAAATGGCCAGCAGCCAGAATCAAGGGAGATTCGCACAGAGTTCTGGGTAAATCAAGTGCGCATACTCATTTTCAGCCAATCAGGCGTGCCGTAACAGCGAGTATTTCCTTGATTTACCCAGAACTCTGTGCGAATCCCCCTTAATTCTGGCTGCTGGCCATTTTCGTTTATCAAATCGTCGGATATCATCAGAAAACGCGGGATTTATGCAGTTTTGAATAAAACCAAGTTAGCGATTATAAACAATGGTTATTAACGTAACACCTGATCCCGTCTAAAATTTGTGTTTCACATTTTAAGGTAAGAAATCGAAATTTGAAACCGACAGGGTGTCGATTTACTAGGTGCCATGTTTCACAACTTGTTTATTTATATACGTATAGCGGATGATTTTTTTTTCCAAAAAATTAGTGTTTATTGATTTTCAGCCCCAAGTGACTGTGCACTGTAAGTAAGAAGTAAGGAGCAGGTTATGCTCCATCATCGCCAACTTCGGTTCCGAAATATTGGTTGATAGGTTGATAGGTTGATAGCCGATTTGTGTTTGATTGCCTGGCGACAAGTGGATGGGGCGGGACAATAACACTGGTTGTTAGTTACAGTTATGCATAATAATGAGGTCACATAATCATATTATTAATCATATTTTTTGCCTATCGCTTTCATTATAGCACTGGTTGCGTATTCCGCTCTATAGAAGTGCTTGCAATATTACAGATATCAGTATTAATGTGGTTACCTGAAATTTATAGTTAGTATTTAATAGACAACTATGCATGTTTATAATGTAGGAGGTGAACCAAAAAGCAACATGGAATAAATTCTGCATTTCAGTTTCAAGGAAGAGACTAATATTTTAAAGTCGGATCAGAACTTTTTATATTCCAGTAAATACTGGTATCATTGACATAAGATATATACATGGGAGAAATGTTAATATTATTATTACAAAATATAAATAGATGCTTTCTTATATCTACATAGCTGCAACACCACCATCTCAGCCTACAATAAGTATTACAGCTGGTAGTAATCCATCCAATGCAGGCAATATAATCAGATTAAAATGTACATCTACTGGTAATCCCACTCCGAGTTACAGCTGGCTAAGAGATAATCAACCACTACCTGCAATAACTAGATATCAACTCAGCAGTGATGGCAGTGCATTTACTATTAATCCCAGTGACAAAGATGACAATGGAAAAACATTTACATGTCACGTGACTAATGTTAAAGGAAATAAGGATGAACACATAATACTTAATATAAGGTGTAAGTAAATAGCCATGGATAGCGAACATATACAAGTTACATGTATTATAACAACAATGTACGACTTCTTGCATGGTACCGGCACTCGAAAAATAGTTGTACTAAATTATATTATTACCTCCACGATTGTATTGATTACTAGATGCTCCAGATAATCCAGATTGCACTTATCAGACTACCACTTCATTATCTTACCTACTCGATGACGAAATGAAAATAAGATGTCAATCAACTGATGGCTATCCATTAGCAACATTACATTGGTATTATAATAACAATCAGATTCAAGGTTTATCGTCATCTACAAATGGTAACACAGTTTCACAGGATTACACATGGAATCTGATAAGAAATGATAATGGGGAAATGTATAGGTGTGAGGCGACTAATGTTATACAAATTACACCATTAACATGTCAACTTGGACCATTCAATGTCTACTGTAAGTATATATTATATATATTATTATATAGAAATGATAATCAAGTAATGTATACATGTAAAGCTACTAATGTTGTACAAACTACACCATTAACATGTCAACTTGGACCATTCAATGTATACTGTAAGTATATCTTATATATGGAATCTAAATAGAAATGATAATCAAGTAATGTATACATGTAAAGCTACTAATGTTCAACAAACTACACCATTAACATGTCAACTTTGACCATTCAATGCCTACTGTATGTATCCTAGTTATGGAATTTTATTTCAAAATCGTTAGAATTATTAGGTCAACATTTTCGTTTACAGTTCCAGCAGAGAGTGTGACATTATCTGGTATAAACAATCCTGTGAAGGAAGGTGAAACTAAAATACTGACTTGTACCACATCAACCAGTAATCCAGCATCTCAGATATCATGGTTAAAAGATAACAATGTATGGACTGCTAATACATATGAATCTATTACATCTGATGTTACAAGAGATGGAGATTATAATGGTGAAATAAGTGAACAACAGATGACAGTATCCATACAAGCAGAACATAACAATAAATCATATCAATGTCAATCAAGTCATCCAGACTTTACTGGTCACGTGACCTCTACTGTCATTGAACTTACTGTATATTGTAAGTAATTTAGAAATGTATTACAATTCACATTTGTTGATTTCACGGCCATGGTTACTTTAAAGCGGGAGGGTCGTCACCTGCGCAAGCGACGATAACAACACACGCTAAAAACGCAAAGGCTCATGAGTAGACGCTTGTTTGTAAACAATGACACGCTATTTTCATCTGACGCATACGCAGGTGACGACTCTCCCACTTTAATTGCATGTACAAAAGCTGCACTATATTTTCATGGTAATGTTAAACAACATTCTCTTGTGTGTTCTTTTGGAACAATTTAATAGAACATAAATTTTCTTTATCACGCTAAAACCGTATTAATAATGATTAATGAGTGTAATGAGTCTACACAATATCACGTTTTACGGTAAAGACTGACTATCGACGGTTTTCTGAATTGACTTGTATACCATTTACAATATTTACATGATGAACACAATCAACAGTTATCAATAGCCATCAATGAAAATTCAAGAGATGTTAAACAAAAGTATAATAGAATTAACTGAATTTGCTTTCCAAAACGAAAACCACTCCTCCTTCTCCTAGGTTTTAAAAACCAACTTTGGCTTGTATAATTGCCACTGTTATTGTGCGCTGCAATATGAACATAATGTCATAACATTAAGGGTTATGCTGTATATGCATTCTTATGAAGTACTACTTGATTAACATGGTGTTATTTAAATAATAATACGTTAACTATTTTTGATCTTATTTAGCTTTAAACGTGATTTGCAGCCTACTTGATAAACAGCAATACATTATACTGTTTTTCAGATAAACCATTTGTTGTGAACGTATCACACAATCAGCGATCGTATGCAAGCAAAGGGAGCGTAGCAGAACTACGATGTGAGATTGAAAGCAACCCACTTCCATCGGTAATATGGTATGGTCCGAATAATCAACCAATAAATAATGACAGTAGAGTCAGTATCAAAACAGTGTTACGTGGAACCTTACATGAAAGCATATTGACAATACATGATACAAGGCTAAGTGACTATGGTAGTTATTCCTGTTTTGCAGAAAACGATATTGGCAACACAACATTTATTGTCACGTTCAACGATAAAAGTAAGTATTGTCATTTTTCATTTTTACACTTGCTATTCTATGCAAATTAAAAAGTGCAATCATTATAACTCAATGATTAATAAATTCATTGCAAATATATTAAAGTAAATTTTGAATATTTGATTGTGACACCATGAAATTGGGGAATACAACAAGTATAAACTACAGTTTGAGTCTGCTTACATTACTGAATTAATCTTGGATAATAATCTAGATAGTGCGATAGTTTTGTAACCACTGCTTAACTTGTTTTTATTATTACCTAATAAATGTACAATTCACACATAGGTGTTCCAGATGCACCGAAGTCCATTATTCCAATCACACGGTACTATGATAGTCTGTTTGTTGTTATAATACCCGGATGCAATGGTGGAGATACAAATACAACTTATTTTATACAATATCGCTCATGGATAAACGAATCGTTCGTAGAATTGAACACTGGTAGCCCAGAGACAACCAATACCACAATAGGAATATTAAAATTAACACCGTCAACACCCTATGACTTTAGAGCTTATGCTGCCAACACAATTGGTATAGGACCATACAGTAATAGTTTTATAATCAGAACATTAGGTAAGTTGAAACATTAAATGAAAATATTGGTAGATTGGTGCGCTAAAGGACGCACCAACTCCACTTTGCATATTTTTTTTATCTAATTCATTGTGTGGCACATGTAGCAGAGTATTGCAGATATAGTTATTCGTGTTACATGTTTAACGGAAGTGGATTGGTTTTCTTCCTTTACTTACAAAACAGCTTATTACTACGATTTTACGCACTCAATTTTTCACCGTTTATGTGCGAATTGATGTAATCCGAAAATCGATCAACAGATATATATACTATAGCAAACCTTCTTATACACAGATAAATAAACATAATCAAAAACGATGCGCCAGTAAATCTAAAACGTTAAATAAGTTACTTGTGAATCATAAACGCAGTAAAACACTACGATAAAGACTTTCAGCGTTCGACATTGTGACATTCTTTCGTTTTTGAAAAAAAAAATGACAAGATAATTCAGAAATTTATATTTTGATTCATAACGAAATGTATTTTTGCCTTTTATTTATTTTGAATTATGACTGAAGAAATCTGAATGAAACTATAAACTATGTAGTGTGTTCAAAAACAATAACAATAACAATACTGTAGTTTATTGCATAAAAACGAAAGAATTTCACAATGTCGAAAAGTCTTTATCGCAGTGTTAGTATTTAAATGTGAGTAACAGTGTTATGATTGTGAATGGGTTGAATTATGAAATTACAAACCTTATAATTACATCAATCTAATGCAGTTTTGAATAAAGTAATGGTCACAATTGTTATAATTAATTCACAATTTACTGTATCCATTTTTAGATGAACCAATCGTAAAACTGGATCATGTTACTGGTAAATTGAGCTGGACACGTCATGAGAACAAGGAATATACATGTGTGAAAATAGAAACACGTATCATAGATGTCACGTGGGACGTTGTAACAAACTGTGTCAACCTAGAAGTACTGGAGTATAAAGTAAATGATACAACTAGCGATTATAGAATCACATATTGCACTAAAGATGGGAGTTGTGAAAGCTATGCCTTCAGTGCATCACCAATGAGTATAAGCAATGGTAATAAACCGACTTGAATTGTTACATTCAGCATGATAAATGTTAAATATATTTTTAAGTGATATGAGTTATTACGCACAGAAATATTGTAATTATTATTATTATCAATATCATATATAACACACTTTTTTACGATCATAAGCTGAAAAAAATGAGTTTCTAGGATTTGTTATCTGCGTTGCGAGGTAATTTATGACTGTCAACACTAATATTTAAAACGCATGTTCCTGCTACACATTCTCTTTGCAAATAATAAAAAAAAAAGTTACATGCAATTTCATTTCACATTGGTTGTAATTATAATAATCATGACATTTCAGGTTGTATCTGTGGTTCATGTAGTGTAGGTATTATCGTTGGTATACTCATGACTTTGCTGATAACTACTATCATTGCTGTCGTGATTAGTTATGTATTACATAAACGTCGATGGAGCCAAGTAAAAACCCAATCAGTGAGTAATTAACATGCATATTATGAAACATTAACAATGATTCTTTCCCTCGGTCGATAAAACTAAACGATATTTATGTCAACATATTATTTTAATTAGGCTGCCAAGGATGATCGCGAGTATACAGGACTCTCAACCATCCGAAGGGAAAAGGATCACACCTACGAAATACCAGAAAAAGGGGTAAAGTAAATTAGATTACTATCACCACTATCAACTTATTACTTTATATTCCTGAAATATTTTATTGTATTACCTTATTGCATTTAATTAGTGGTATCCTTATATCGTCATTCATTCATTTACTTATATATTGTCAGGATGCTGACAAAGATGGCGGTTATACATCACTCAGCCCAGCTACCAGAGAAAAAGAATCTGAATATGAGATTCCATTACCAAGACTAAATAAGGTATTAGTACCAGTATGCACCTTTGTAAAGAAATTAATTAAGACAAATGTGCCATACTAATGGACACAAATTTCCCTTCTATACACTGTGTAAACAAGTTCTACGATTGACCAATCAAATTGTTAATTTACAGGAAACCTCTGGAAATACCTGACAGAAAATCTCATGAACCAATGATACACCTGAGACAAATTCAACAGTAGTCATGTAAACAGAGTTTCAATTCATCTTATATCTCCGCTATATTGGTTCATCTGATGGACCTGGACATGTTATTGATTGATCAGCAAATAGAACTACAGTGATAATAAAATGGTCGTGTTATATGCAAAATATAGTAATATGATAAACGACAGCAATCATATTTTGTATTGAACCGTGCTTGACTAATATAAAGATATATTCTCATATTTCACTGATTTCCTATTTTTATGCAAATCTGTCGATTACCAGTTCACATTATGCTAATTATATACATATTTTATATATTTGAATCTCTCGATGTAAACCATGTGAGAAGTTCATACATTCATATTTCTGTGACTTGATCAGAATATATAATCATTATATCTTACCATATTATAGGATACAAGGAGTAAATGAATAAATGTAAAAATGACATATAACACTGTATAGCACAGATTAGTACAACAACAACAATAAGACGATATTTCTTCCCCGAGACAATAATCAATAGTTGTTGACCGTTTTATCACATACTTTCTTATTCCGCCTACTCTGAACATGGCATATTTTATGTCATGGAATATATGTCTGCTCTTAAGCAAAAACAATGCACACTGTTTTTGAGCGCATATCTTGCCATCGCATCGTAGTAACTTGTAATTAATTAGTGGGTATTGTAAGGAAGTTATATTGTTAAACTTAAACGAATTAAAATGTTGCTATACTACAGTTGGAATTGACTTGTTAGAACGCGTCTACTATCTCCCACTTCTCACTTATTCGTTGTAATAACCGCGACGTGTTTCTTGAAGGTCACCGCTCATTTGAGTATAATAATAAAACAAGAGACTATCAAATGAAATGGCTGAAAATTGTAATAGAGAAACGACCGTGTAGTGAATATATTTTTTTTACTCTGAGTGATGGACTTCAAATTTTGAAGAGATAACGTGATATATTTTATAGTCACAAAACCCACATTTGCAATAGCAAACATAGTAAAAAAAATATCATGCGGTGCAACGGATGATTACAATGCAGAAATAAATCATATCTCTCCACGAATACTGGATGCACATCACAGATGCACGCTAATGTGACTGTCTGATTCAAATTGAGTGACGCTGTGACTGATACTATTACTTTAGAAATTCTGAGATGGTAAAAACGGTGTTTCTTATTGTTTCCTTCAGTATTCAGCTGAATTTTCTTAATTTTCTCAGGATAATTAATATTGCTGAAATTTTGTTTTTCCCTGGCAAATATATGTTTAAATGAAACAGTGTTTCATAGTTACAAGTAAAATCAATATGAAATTATCTATGCAAGTTAAATATGTGATGCCTCCATGTTGGATTCATAAAATTTTACGGATACGAATTGTGAGAAAACAACAAGTGAGAAATTTAAAACTGTCAAAAAAAAAAACTGCTGAAAACATCTGATATGAATTTAGGTCAAAGTGCAACGAAGCCTATACACAACTAAATCACTCTGTGGTGGCAGTATTGAAGATTTTACTCACACAGAGTCTGAATTTTGAAAACACAATTTGCATATCAAAGGTATTGAGGACATGAACCTAAGTTGCAAGTCTTTACTTCGAACACGAATAACCTTTGTGTTGAACTGTATTGTATAGCACATTACATGCTGTTTAATGGTTGTTGAGCGGTTGGTGTAAGATTCAACCAAGCATTTCCATTCAGAAAATACCAGCAGCTGAAGACATGAATTGAGGTCAACGTCTATACACACTCAAGCACACTGAGGTGGCAGTATTGACAATTTTGCTCACATAGCTTCTCACATAAATTCAGAGTTGTGTTCAGAGTATTGCGACCTACTCTCACGAAAACAGTGGCGTTACATTTGCAAACCTACACTTTCTCGACGTGTTTCTAATTATACATACTCCAATGTATATATGAAGAAAAGCAACAACATATATTGTACCATCTTAATTTTGCAACAACATTGATTCCTGCAATTATGTGCAATTTGCAATTGAATATGCCAATGTTTGAACGGATCAACTAGTTCACTAGAACCATAAACACAAGTGTCAACACATGCACACTCGTCACTCATTAAGTGCTAACCATTTCAGTGTTGAGGATTAATTATGTGCAGAGAAGGTGTATACGAACCAAAACACGTTTTGATTAGGTTACTATGACGACATTTGAAATTTTGGTATCAGTAATCGATGAATAGTTTCAAAACTAAATCGACGTCAGGAGCATATACCAACTAAATGTGTGCAAAGAGACAGAAAACGTTTACCATTGGGGTAGTGAAAACCGAACAATAGATTGCACCTAATGGTTTCTCATGTTTCAAACAGTTAAATTACGTAATTACATATATTTGCGGAGTGAACGTGGTTAGAATTTGTCAATACTAAAATTCGGCAGTTTCGCCATAAAATATGTTCATTGACATATTGTTTTTTCAAACATGTGTAGGTTTGTGTTGGCCCTCCAAAAAGGGCGCTATAACACACACGTCATCGATACAACTAAGACTGATAGACATTTTATTAGTTGGCGACTAAGGTCATCTCTGTCAACAATGAACAGTTTGGGAACACGACTCCTTCACTATTACGACCACTGCTGGTTACTAAAAAACGCATGATGTAACAGTACTCCCATTTAACTCAGTTACTTTGATTGCGATACCAATTAACTGACTAGTTCACTTTGTGAAATGCTTTAGAAACATCCAGGAAGCTACTAAAGACACTGCTATCAACACGGCGCATTGAGAAGACCATATATAAGCCGATGGAGTGATTAGTTTTGAATCCAAATTGATTGCCTGTTCGCCATAACCAATAACAGCCACGTGCAAAATCGTGATCTGACATCAGAATTCAACGTCTTTAGTTTATTTAAGTGAATTAACGATGTCATCGTAGTAGGTATTGATCATATTCTGATGATGAATATTTTGGCATTCAAGCTCCGTCCAGTTTTACTCATTTAACGCAACTTCGTGCGAATATATGTTGATTTCATTACGTGAGTATTATTAATAACCAGTGTAATGACAGCTCCTGTGAGTCACGTGACATTGAGTTAATAACTGTAAGTTGAACTTCTGGTTTCCAATCGCTCAGAGTAAATGCATTCAAGAGTCTTATTGTCCGAAATATATCTTTTTATCATACCAGCCGTGGTGCCCGGTCTTTTCAACGAAGTAAAAATATGGATATTCACCAGAGACCTGTGCGTTCCTTTGAAATTATTCAGCGTACTAAGAGTACGACTGTCTAGAATAAAGGCGCGAGGTTTGTGTGAGTCTTTGGCTTAACTTCAATGGTATCAGATTCGAATAATTACGTTGCATGTTGCGTTGACGACAATTGTGGTATGGTTTGAAGTCCTCCATGTACACATCTTGTAATGCACTTGACATAAATGTACCTTCGTGTGCACCAGCTTTGATGTCACGCTCACGTATTTAACTTGAGACGAATGACGGACCAGTATAATCTGAATTTAAATCGTTCTGACTATAACAGCTATAACTCAGTGTATCCCATTCATAATTGACTGAGATGCAGATTTCGCTCTTAACTTTCTGAGTGACTCCTCGTGTAGTTTGAAATTGACACTGTGTTTAAATTCATCAGAATTTTACCGAACTCATTGCACGCGCATTTATTTCACGATTCAATTCAAGATGGCCGAATTGTGGCATTTTAAGGCCAACACAAAAAATGCATGAAGGTTTAAAACATATTTTTGTTTTCATCCTGGAACTGGCTCGCAGTTGTGTATTGATGGATATGGTTTAAACACGGATGCATTGAACACGTTGGTATCTTGATGCCTGTAATTTTATTTTCTTCATTGTTTTGAGAATGTGACATTAATGTGAAATTTGTCTCTAAACATTCACAGGATTTATTGATTTAAACGAATTCCGTAAAGAAGACATTCAAGATGACATCTTTCAGGACCTACAGAAATGTTTATTGGGGAATGAACGGCGGAGATAACGCTCCGACTTCTTTTATTATATATTATTTTTAATCTAAAATATTTTCAACATTTTTGAACATTTAGATTATTTTGTTTTATATTAAATATATAATAGTGTAGATATATGCTAAATGCAGGTTCAATAGTCTTATAATCTGTATCGGTTATATCAATGTAATTATTAAAACAAAGTGTATCATAAAAATATTAGTCAATAATTAGATATTTCCATTATGAACCTTTATTGTTTTTATAAATATCTATAGCAAAAGCTAGTTTGCTAGAGAACGTAAGTAAGTGCGCCCTCACACATACCTTTCCCATATGCTTCTGTTCGGGTGACGCTATAAATGAACTGGTTCAGTCTTAATAAATCATCCATACTGAACACATTGTGGCTATGGTAATGAGTGTCAGATATCAAACAACACAG
>NW_028188699.1:0-74789 GCF_978046115.1 Saccoglossus kowalevskii
TGTTTTATCTTTTGGTAATAAAGTTAAGGCTCTAAAACATTCATTCAAAGTTAGTGCTCCCTCACAAGACTGCTTTGCTTCCTCACCTAGGCAAGGGATGTTAGTACTGTATAAAAATTGTTGAGCGCCCAGTTCTGATTCTGTTAAATGATTTTTCGCATACAAATTTGAGTAGAACTCTTTAATATAGGACATGATGTGATCAGTATTTGTTTCCTCAGTATTGTTAATTTGTAAGCGTTTCACAGTTGTTTTAGTTTTGTTTGATCTCTCCAGATGCAGAAAAAAATTATTACTTTTTTCTCCCAGCTCGTAATGATTACATCTAGATCGTATAATGGAACCCTGTACTTTATCATTCCAGATTTTTTTCTATTTTCAATTTTGTCTCATGATATTGTTCTGTTTTAATTTCATTATCAAGATTATTTTCCAAGTCCTCAATCAATGATTCCAGTTCATGAAGTTTTTTGTTTTTTTCTTGAGCTTTTGATTTTGAATAGGTCATTGTAAAACGTCTTATTTTATACTTTAGATACTCCCAGGAAATCATTGGGTCTTTGCCTGAAAGCTCAGACTCCCACTGCTTGATTTGATTTGATAGCTTTAGGAAATAATTTCTATCTTTACACAAAGAATTATTAAATTTCCAGTAGGACCGACCATGTCTGCCCCATGATTCACTTTGAATACAGAGAGTAATGGCTGAGTGATCTGAGCAGATGGATGGTTTGCTTTCTACTGACTTCACAAGATCTTGTAGGGTATCAGAAATGAACCAATAATCAAGACGACATTGTATGACAGGAGATTTTTGTCTCCATGTGAAGCGTTTGCTGTTTGGATTTTTTATCCGCCAAATGTCCACCAGATCAAAATTAGACAGTTTATCATTCACTTTATCTATTAATCGTTTTTTTGTATTTTAGATTCCCTCCTTGTTTATCCAGTGTAGGGTTAAGGCATACATTAAAATCTCCTCCCAAAATTAATTGCTTACCCTCACCTAACATGTTATTAAAACTAGAGCCCCACAAATCATAAAACAGAAGTTGTTCACTGGAGATACTGGGTGCGTAGATGCTTCCCAATACCATTCGTAAATTTTGGATGGTAACATCCAGATACACAAATCTCCCTTCATCATCATTGATGTTATCATGAATTGTAATATTGGCTAATTGTCTAAATAAAATACATACACCCCTACTGTGATTAGTACCATGTGAGAAAAATATTTTGCCATTCCATTGTTTTGTCCACTGCTCTTCAACCTCTTGAGAACTGTAAGTCTCTTGCAGCAAAATAATGTCGCATTTTTTGCGTTTCAACCATGCAAATAATTTGGTTCTCTTTATATTGTTTCTAATACCCCTCACATTAAGTGAGAGTAATTTAATTGGGAGATCATTCATGGCAAACTATATTCAATGCCTTAATTGGTTTACAGTATACCAGAACATAAATAAAAAAACAAAAAAAAACGAGAGAGCGAAAAAGCAGGCGACAAAAGCAACGAGGAAGGAAAAACAAAAAAGGGGGACCAGACCAAACAACAGAAAAGTACAAAAGTTGCAAGTGCCAACAGAAAATGCAAATGACTAACAAAATACCAGTATTGCACAAACAAACAAAACAAAATACTAGACGCTTCTCAGGCATCCAAGCAGATGAACGTTTGGAGGAGCATGCTCGTGTCCCCACCCGAGAGATAAAACACAAATTATGTATTTATATAGCTCAATTATTCCCCTTATTGTAGCATAGCAACCTCAAATAGTTTCTGCCCTTTAAGATAATATCCAATAGGCAATTTTCATGACAGCAAAAAAACCAAACAGAGGTAGATAGAAAACTATACATATACGTATACTAGCTTATGGTTGAGCTATTTCCGGTCTGTAAATATCATCGATACAGTATAACTTAAGCTTTTACCAGTAGACACCCTTGCTTTCAGTGGCAGCAAAAACAACTCTATTCAAATCAAGTATTGACTACATCAGTGTTAGCCGTATATTTTTTACCTTCAATAAATAGTTCACCGTTAATAAATCTTGTACGTTTTCCTTCTTTAAAAGCTGCTTCCATCACAGGCCGTAAGCTTTGTTTAATCTTGTAGTCTGTCATGCACAGGTCTGCCTTAATGAAAATGCCCGTACCTTCTAAAACTGAGCGCCATTTATTCATTAGCATTTTCTTTTGGTAGCGGAGTGGTAGCTTGACAATAATATGTCTTTTATTTGAGTGTCTTTCCATTCTAGTGTCCGTCTTTTTTTGAGTGAAAGCGCGATGAGCATCGTCCACGAGTAGGTCCGCCATTTTGAACTTGTCCGCCGCTAACTGTTTTACAATGGCCACGCAGTTTTCATTTTTTTTCCTCCTGTATTCCTCCTATTCGCAGATTGTAACTACGCGAATAACGTTCAAGGTTCAATGCCGCATTCCACGCAGATGAAAATTCTCTTCTCGATACTTCTTGATTGTGGCGTAATTCAGTTACATGGGATTCAGTCTCCTTCTGCCTTTGATGTAGGTCTTCTAGCTCGTCACTGTGGTACTGAATCGATTTTTCAAAATTCGCGGTCTTTGCTTCGATTGATTCTATCCGATTATATAGCTTTCGTTGCTCACTAATTACAGTAGATACCTTCTCCGATATGTCCCCGACATCTTTCTCTAGATTTTGAAGACATTCAGTTAAAATGTGTTTTACGGCTGTGAAAGTAACAGCCTCGGTTGTCTCTTTTCCCTTACTACCATCGGTTTTGGCGCCGCCATTTTGGAAATACTTCGATGTATTTTGGCTTTCGGTTGTCTGACTTCCAACTTGACTTCTTGTTCCACTCGCCATATTACGCAGTTCAAAACACTTCTTTTTGCATAAGAAGAACTTTATAAGGAAGTATTACTAATCAGTACAAACTTTATGAAAGACAGTTTTACGAGCTCTCTCGAGGTGGAGACATCGACGCTGCGCTGTACTCAGCCGTGTTGCATGCACTACTCTAGTGAAGAGGGACTTTGATTAAATGCACAATGAATGAGTAGCGGCACTGGTTTGTATACTTGCCTTGGCACAGCTATGCCCGTGTGAGAGACATTATGGAACTCTTAATAATATAATAAAATATTTAAATTTAAAATGTGTATTTGTTGTAATGTCAATGTAATGTGCCTGCTCAAAATCATCCAATACCTTGATAAAAACTATAATGGTCCATTAGAGGATGTGGATCTACACTCATCTAGTTGCGTTTTATGTTTGAGAATATTACTCAAACACCTTTTTACCTATCGATTTCTTCGTTCGTTATTTTTTCAAAAATCTGCCCATGCTCGCTGCTAGAAACCGCCATTTCCGACCAGAATAAAAAAATGCCGACCGGCGCTATGCTATTTGTTTGCAATACACACAGGGTGTCGGCCACTGGACCGTTATGCATCAGACTCGTAATATTACTAGTCTGGGGTTATGCTATTTTTTTTTTCGATTTCAAAGCAGGTTTGTTGTTTTTGTCCCATAACTATTTAATACTATTCCACCATGGAGCTAAAAAAAGATCTTTTTTTAGCTCCATGATTACACAGACTATTCTGTGATAAAGCATTTTCTAAAAAAAAAAAAAAGACATATCTCACACCGTTATTATCTTGTGAATGTGTGAGTTTAAACGTCCGAACGCACCTAATTTTACAGCGGTGCCAATGAGTTCATTAATACCTGGGGTTACTCAACACTAGGGAGTTGATTTGTAAATTGTGTTATGTCAAGTGGACTCATATAGTTATAACAATTTAAAATTAAAATATAACACTTGAACGCATATGCAACATATAACCTGTTAGTTTATTGTAACCAGGCGTGACGTTTTGAAAATAACGTTATACCCGCATCTAGCAAGATTATGAAATGGTCCCAATTGTTGGCGTGCCAACACAACGGCGCCATCAAGACTCGATTGGAAAAGACTCAAGTGTTTTGCAAAGTTCCAAGATATATTGTTAAATGACTGTCCGAATAATTCTCAGAACAGCTGCGATTGTTTCATGAATATTTATAAACAGATCGGAACTCTAAAACAACCCCTGGCACTGCGACAATGAGCGATAAAAACTGACCGGGACGCCAAAGTTGTGACGTCGCTCGAGTGAAATTATTAAAAAAAATGTACTCCTTTTTCTCTCTACATAGTCCCACTCTAAGGAGACTGTACTTATTTCTACCACAGTCCCTCAACACCCGGTTGGGAAACGCCTTTGTTCTAAGATGTTAATCCCCCCCCCCCCGATCGCTGGTAACAGTGTGCGTTATGCTTGTGGAGTGAAACCGGTGACTAGATTTACACTGTCTTCCGCTCTGCGCCTGTGAATCTTTGTCATTTCGAAATTATTCCGAGTTGCGTGTGTAATTTGTGTCCGTAAAAGCTTCCTGATAAGGCACGTGTAATTTAAAAAATATGTTCATTTAATTGACATAACAAAAATCGAGAATTTCAGACCATCACAGCCAGCACTGTTCATTGCAGGGTGCCTTGTTACGGTGACGCTGTACAAAAAGTTTTCATCCTATGAAAATGCGTCCCTACATCTAAAACGATCACAGTCGTCATATTTTTGTTTAATATTTTAATTATTCCCCAACATGGATTATTTTGTGTAGAAGCAATATTAAAGGGTTCATTTCAGTCGATCATTTTACGATTAGTTTTGCCCCCGTAGATACTTGTATCCGCCCACGAACCAAGATGGTCGTCGAGTATCGTTCGATGAAAACGACTGTTCGAAGTTTTTTTTTTTATATTGATGCCTAAAATTTTGAAGAACCGTTGATTTATATCTTAGAAATATCCGAATCATGTTGGTGTAGTCAGATTCCGATATTCTTCTCAGAAAATCACTGAATTAAACAGCTCCCTGATTTAGAGTGTACAAAATTTGTTCATGTTATATCATTTATCTCCATGGTTATATCATGGAGCTATGGTTATATCAAGATGGCGATTCGAATGACCAAATTCGATGTTATAGTGACAGTATCTGATTTTAACAAACCTCACAAACACACTTTTCCGACTTGAGCTATTATTTTATTAATATTGAGGTGGAAGTTAAAAAAAGTGCCCAATGCTGTTTTAATGGCTGTTCTGTTTGTTTCGATCAAACTTAGATCGTGTTTTAACACATAAACTACGTTCGATACGTTTTTTGCGGCCCTGACAGAATAGATGGCTGCGTCGATGTCTCTGTTTCCGTAGCCTTCTTTCGTGCATTCAGCAGCAACATTCTCTGGGCCCTCTTGCAATATATCATTCCAATCGATATCGAAATCGACAAAATCCTCGTAGTTTTCCCACATTTCGGTAAATAATGTACCGTCTCTCGCGTTGTGCCAAAAATCGAAACGAAGTGTATACGCATGCGTAGATGTGATTCAAGAAGGCTTCTGTTGTCATCTGTCATACCATATGCTAATTTTATGGTAATAGAAAAGTAGGCTTGCGTTCACTTGGGTTAACCATGGAGGTAAAAAGAGACCTACATGGGTTAACGAATAAACAATTTGACGAACGTGTAACACGCATTGAGACAAAAGAAGTATTATCGTTTCCCAACCGGGGGTTGAGAGACTGTGTTTCTACCCACCCCTTATCACGGAGATCTTACCATGGATCTTACATAACCAAAGCTCTTTATTAACAGTTTATTTGTTCACAACTCCCGACTTCGGGCAAATTTATATTCTTGATTATCACAATAAAAATAACATTCCAAAGATTTGCTAAATTAAAAGTTGTAGTGCTATCAGATTAAATACCACATCACAGTTGAGAGAATAAGACAAAATTATATACAGTATACAATGTATTTCAGCAAAAACAGTTAGACGAAACTCTGTAACTTTGCAAACGAAACCCAAAAATGTTTAGCTAACGACTACCAAACACGCATATGAAAATTTCAGCTTACAACTGAATTCGTGCCGAAAACATGCACAGCACGTTGTGGACACAGATTACCGGTCACCCCAAGTGCCAAATCAGGATAAACAGCCATTGTCAATAGAGTAGCCAAGGTGTTAAAAATGGATTATGTACTGGCAAACCAAATTCTGCATAGGCATATGTCTCCAACGCGTTCTTGTTGGATCATTTAGTCTTTTATTTTGACTCAGCAGCTCTCAAAACCTAATATTAAATATAAGAACGAAACAAATCTGTCGCGATTTCACGCTTTCACGGTAAATGGGTGGTGGCTGCTCCCCCGCTGTAAACCCCTGCGTTTACTATCAACTCTTTCTACCGTGTCCTTACTTGGTGACGTTTCTCAATTTATAAACTTGCCACGCTACTAATTTCTCCCAATCACCCGCTTTTATCGGTTTTAAGCAACCAATTATCACATAATATCCGACCACGGGATCTTTTCCGCCCGAAAAAACTACCACATTTATATCACTTTCTTTTCTCGCTCGCTTATTTAAAACACCAATCGCTGGCTCAAACACTGATCACTGGTACACGAGTGGTTGAATTTGTTGTTTCAATGGTAAAGTTTACGGATACAACGAGTAATAGAGTCTTAATTACTATTAAAATCCGAACAACACGATACGGACGAACGACAATCTATGATACTTTGTATGGAGGGGGGCAAAGGGAGTAGCTGGTACAGTTTTACGGGAAATAAAAAGGGCCTTTTACAATTTACAAGGAAAAAAAGACGATTTTACAATTTACAGTGATAATTGAATTTTGCAATGAATTGTGTCATCTCGTCATTTCACAGTTTCGAAAATGTAATTTCGCTGAATTATTCGAGACAGTTACTTGATAAAGACAACGCCGTAGGGCAAAGAAACGAAGAAAATATTGATGTGTTTTCCCAAAAATAACGATGCCAAAACCACGAATTAAAATGCGCGCAGCGGGCGATATTTTCAAAATAAAGCGGAAATTAGACAGGTTGGGTGAAATTAATACTGTGCACTCGGTTGGTATAAACATAGACCCTCTAGTATAAACAGATCCTTAAATACGTAAAAATACGACCGGACAATATCTATCATTCTGAAATATGTCAAAGACAGAAACAAATGCAGCACGTTTTTTTTTTATGAGCCAAAATAAACAAAACAAAAATTCTATGAACGAAACAGACCCTGTTTGAAATGTTTATTTACACTGCGGCATCTCTTAAACACATTCTCAAAATTTGCGATGTTAATTTTACCAACGTTTAAAACATTGTTATTCTGATATTTTTTGGTCAGCATATAAAATAAAAAATCTTTTGTTCAAAGGGCGGCGGTCATCGCGTCCTGTTGGATAGGGGACTCATAGCGACGCATACAACACGTGTAAACATTGCTTCATTACATGAAGTATGAAAACGCGCTGCGCAACGATTAGCGCCCTTCAAATTTGTACCTGTATCATACTATTTTAAAGGACGTTGGCGTTTTTTAGTTTGGAAAATAACTTTTCAAAAAAGTGGTTATACACTGAATATTTATGTAAACAACTAAACATGTACGCCGAAATAACGGAATAGACTACTAGTATGTTTTAATATTTTTGTAAACTGAATGACGACATCATTTCTGTGAACAACTGATCACCGATATCACGTAATTGACTATGTATTAAATATTTCTGTGAACAACTGATCACTTATATCGTGTAATAGACAACAACTGTAACAACCAGTCTTCTCGGTCATTATTATGTTCAGTATTATGTAAATTAGATAATGAAAAGTTCTTATTTGTATTGTTGTTTTATTTGCGAAGAATAATTAGAATGTACTGTACACACCGAATATCCCGCCGTTTAGCGCCCCATCCACAGCTTTACCCTATTGTGATACCATGGAGGTAAAAGTCTTTTTTACCTCCATGGTCATACCAAGTGAAACGTATATTTTTACTAATGCATTTTACAAAAATCGAAACTGGGTGTATCAATAATTAAGAAAAATTTAGGCTTTATTCATAAAAAAATAAACAAATCATTTGAGAACCAATGGATCTTAGACATGCATAATGATAATAGAAAACTAACCTTGGCTAAAAACAAACTAAGAACATACAGACTTTTCAAACAAGATTTAAAAATTGAAAATTACCTAATTAATATGCAGAACCATGGTCTTAGAAGGTTAATTGCAAAATTCAGGACAAGCAACCATGACCTTAAAATTGAGAAAGGCAGACATAATAATGTGCGGCTGGATAAAAGAACATGTGATATGTGCAGCCAAAATATAGTTGAGGATGAGCAACATTTTGTAATGAAATGTCCAGCTTACAGTCACCATAGGGACAAATTATTCCTGACTGCACAAAATAAAATTCCAAATTTTGATAAAGAAAATAGTCAGAATAAATTCATTTTGATTATGGCAAACCATACTCTAGCACCAGCCTTAGCTGTCTTCTTAAAAACAGCTATGGAACAAAACAGCAACAACTATCAGTGTATTAGGCCACATTTTGTGTTCATTCTATATTCTGTATTCACCATTGGCTGCAAATTGTATTTTTTTTGTTTTTGACTTGTTTTTTTTTTTTTAGAAAAGTTTTTCTTTTTTGTTTTCTTTTTTAGATTGTAGTTTTTTTGTTTGTTTTTTTAATTTCTTTCTGTAAGACCCTTTTTATCTACTTATTGTTTCAAATTTAATTAACTGTTTTACTAGTACATTATATTTTCCAGCCCCGTTACCCCCTTGCTAACTTTTATTTCCTTCAGTATACTAAGTGTGTAGTATTTTTGTGTAGTTCTTTTTTTTTTTTTTTTATATATATATATATTTTTTTTTATTATTGTATATTTTCGCTTGCTGGAAAATGTCCAACTTCAAAATAGGTAGTTGGAATATCAATGGGTTGAATAGCAGTAAGCTGTCAAATGCTGATTTTATTAATTACACTTCTTCCCTAGACTTGGTTTGTTTCCAAGAAACGTGGCTTAGCAGTAACAGTAGTGTTAGATTAGAAAACAGCCTAGATTCATATGAGGTGATACGTCAAGACAGAAATCTTGGTCGCTCAAAAAAACAAAGAGGGGGTGTCGCTGTTCTATTTAAAAGTAAATACAAACAGTACATTACTCATATTTCTGGCAATACAGCACATTTTATTTGGTGTAAGATTGACAAAACAATCTGTGCTACTAATAATGATTTATACATTGGTTGTATTTACATCCCACCTGAGAACTCATTCCTTTATAAGAACAAGAATGTTGATCTGTTCAGTTATCTGGAAAAAGATATTTTATAATTTTCATCCAAAGGTGATGTTCTTCTCGTAGGGGATTTCAATGCTAGAATTGGTAGCCTTGATGATAGAATTGATGATAGCAGAAATATGCATCTACCCTTACCATCCTACTATATTAATGACAATTTTGGCAACAGAAATACTATGGATGTTAATTCATCATGCTGTATTAACAAATTTGGTAAAAAATTAATTCAGTTGTGTATTGATTGCAACCTCATCATTCTGAATGGTAGAACTATTGGTGACTCTGCAGGAAAATACACATGTCACACTCCCCGGGGTAGCAGTACAATCGATTACGGGATAACTTCAAAGAACTTATGCGACTCATTACAATATTTTAAAGTAGCCGATTTGTCTCATTTATCAGACCACTGTGCTTTAACTTTATCTATGAAGTTTAATGTTAACATGTGTCTAAATGAAAATAATAAAAGCAATGATAAATTAGATCCTTTACCATCAAAATATATGTGGAATGACCAGGCTAAGGACAATTATCAAACAAACCTTGAAAAGTTAAATAATAATGAAATTAAGAATTTTATGAGCAAACCTTATAGCATTTATGAGTCAGAAACTGCAGTCACAGATTTTGAAAATTTAATTACAAATATTGCAGACAAATGTCTAAAGAAAATTACTCCTAAACTTAAAAAAAATAAACGCAAAAGTAAACAAAAAAACTGGTTTGACCAGGATTGTTGGTCCCTTCGTAAGGAGTTAAGGAGCCTATCACGTTTATTACAAAAGTATCCTCAAGATCCATATATCCGAGGGAAATTCTTTCAAACCCGTAAACAGTATAAAAAACTAATCAAACATAAAAGTAATCAGAAAATGATTGCACAACTCAAAGAATTGGAAAATTCTAAATCAGACACATCTAAATTTTGGAAGATTCTTCGTGAAATGAATGGCGAGAACCCCAGTAATAATAACGGGAATGTTCAACCTGGTGATTGGTTGGTTTACTTTAAGACCCTACTTAATACTGATAGCAGTACATCAAACTCTGAGATTGCGAATGAACTGGAGAATAGTGAAAAGAGTGCAAGTAGCAACCCCTATTTAGACAGACCAATCTTAAAAAATGAAATAACTAAAGCCATTAGACTTCTTAAAAGTAACAAGGCTTCGGCAGAAGATAGAATTTGCAATGAATTGTTAAAATACGGTGAACATCACTTATTAGATGCAATACATAAACTCTTTAATATTGTTTATAGTTCAAATAACTATCCACATTCTTGGAGCACTGGCCTGTTGGTACCAATCCACAAATCTGGGTCGAAAAATAACCCGGCCAACTACATGGGAATTGCCATCTCTAGCTGTCTTGGCAAGTTATTCAATAGTATTCTAAATATTAGGCTGACATCATTTTTAGACTCTAATAACATTCTTTCCGGTCGACAGTTCGGATTCAGGCATGATTGTCGAACTACAGACAATCTTTTTATACTAAAAACCCTGGTAAATAAATATCTCTACAGTGGTAAGTCAGAGTGCGCCAATAAACAAAATAACACAAATATTAAAAAATCAAAAAAATTATATGCCTGCTTTATTGACCTTAGAAAGGCCTTTGACAGTGTCTGGCATGATGGTCTATTCAAAAAATTAATCAAATATGGTATAACTGGAAAAATGTATAAAACTATCAAAAACATGTACAGTAAAGTAAAATATAAAGTTAAATGTAAAGAAGGCTTAACAAAACAATTTCAGTCCAATATTGGTGTTAAACAGGGATGTAATCTTAGTCCAACTCTCTTCAATCTTTTTTTAAATGACCTGCCCACTATTTTCAATCCTAATACCTGTGATCCTCCTTATCTAGAAAACTCGCATGTCAGCTGTCTACTCTATGCCGATGATATTGTGATACTTTCTAAAACTAAACAGGGATTACAGACATGTCTTGATAGTTTGGCATTGTATGCTAAAACGTGGAAGCTCTCTGTCAACACTGACAAAACCAAAATTTTAATTTTCAATAAATCAAACAGACGTTTGAATAATGATACATTTTTTCTTGGAGGTATCGAACTTGATACAGTTAAATCTTATAACTATCTGGGACTAGTCATTAGTGCCAATGGTAAATTTAAGGATGGCCTAAAAAACCTTAAACGTAAGGCTCAAAAAGCTCTGTTTTCAATGAAAGCAAAGCTTGTCTCAATACAAAACATAAGTATAAAAGTTTCAATTTCCCTTTTTGACAAACTCATCAGACCTATCCTCATTTATGGTTGTGATGTTTGGGGTGATGAGTTTTCCACTAAATCACCTATTGAAGACGTTCAATTAAGTTATTGTCGGTATCTACTGGGGGTGTCACAACACACACCAATTATGGCCATGTATAGCGAGTTAGGCAGATACCCCCTAGACGTATTTATAAAAAAACAAATAATTAAATATTACAGTCGGGCCATGAATTCTAATAATGCGTTACTCAAGGAAGCTTTTGTGGTTAACCAAAGCATTAAAAGTAAATGGTATCTAGAAGTGACATCATTATTAAACAATATCTAACTATATCATTCAGTTAACAACTGTGATAAACTAACCTCGGCACAAATGAAACAAATTGATTTAGGCATCAAGGATTTATTTCTAACAAGATGGAAAGGTGAGGTCTATAATGATAACCGCACCAAAGCAAATGAGAAAAACAAACTAAGAACATATCGGCTAATCAAATCAGATTTAAAACTTGAGCCATATTTAGTCAAGCTAAAAAACTTTGAACTGCGTAGTGTGCTTACCAAATTCCGTCTTAGTGACCATAGTCTCAAAATTGAAATGGGTCGTCATAAAAAAATCCCACTAAACAACAGGGTTTGTGACATGTGTAACAAAGGTCTAATTGAGGATGAAATGCATTTTCTGCTGGAATGCAACAAATATAATGAGTTGCGTGCCAAACTGTTCAATAAAGCTAAGGATATGATCCCAGCATTTGAAAATAAACCTGCAGAGAAAAAATTCATGGAATTGTTACAGAATGAAAACATTATTATACCAGTAGCACAGTTCATAAGTAAAAGCTTTGAAGTCAGGAAGCAGGGTCTTACTTGACATCTTAATGCCTGCTGTCAATTTTGTAATTTTATATTAGATTGTATTTTAGAGATTTTGTATTATTTAGTAATATAGTGATTGTATTTGTTATTTGTTATTTAGTATATTGTGTTTTTGTTTTGTTTTATATATATATATATTTCTCCTTGTACTTTGTGACCATTTTCTTTCCCTCCGGGGATTGTGTAAGAGTCAATAAGTAAATAAATAAATATCCTTTCCTAAGGATTTTATGCGTAAAATAAAAAATATTCAAATATTCATGGTACAACACACGCTGCGACAACTGAGTGATCAGCGACATCTTTGTTGGGCGATGTTTCAATGGTGAATTAGTTTATTTGAAATGGAGTGAATATGAATATGAACTCTATTACAACGTGTTTGAATTATGTGCAGCAATGGGCAATGACCTCCAGAGTTCACGCATAATATCTAATTAAATTAAGTTTTTTAATAAACATGTCGCACGTGAAAAGCAGGAGATATTTTAGATTAGTTTTATGCTTACCGATCTTCAACTTTTTAGAATAAATGATAGCTACCGTTGTCGAATCATGGAGCTACAGTGTCTGCGCAAACAATGAAACGAATTACAGTATCCAATAATTTCCTAAATTCAGACAAGCCTATTACGCCACACCAGTGTTCTACTGTAAATAAAAAATGTCCTAAAAACACAAACTTCATCAAATGTCTTCTCCACTGTTTACAGTCAGATCCTTAACTTTACCATAGACCCTCTATGACTTTACCAAGTTGTAAGTCACCGCAGTTCGGATACGTTTCCCGGGAAAATTGTACGGGGTTCCACTGCCGTCAAAGAAACGCGGCCATGAGCCGATCCCATGTTTTTTTCCGATTTTTAATTTTAATGTCCAGTATGAGAAGTCACATCCTCTTCGGAATAAAAAAGAAAGAAAATAACTTCTGGGATGTCTTGCCACAGAAGCGACGCCAGTTTAATAGTGCAGTGAAAAAGAGAGACGAAACGACAACCCCTTGGTAGCCTCTTTGATGGTTCATCAGCAGACAACGGCAACCAACGACCACAGTCGGCGGGCCGTTTGATGGTTCACAGCGTTGAAGTGTTTACGTCCGATGATCACAGTAGCCAACCTGGATTTTTACAACAATTTATTATGTCAATCGTTCTAGGTGTTAAAAACTTTGCTGAATCCAATAAAATCGGGACATCTTGTAGCAGTTTACCATTCGAAAATCCCCGAGCAATCTGGTAACATCGAGCCGCTAGCCGATCTATACACAGCGAATACGAAGCGACCTTTCACCTGTTTACTTTATCAGCATCTTTTATCTAGCGTTGGCGTGCGCGTGGCTACCCCCCAGTGAAATGCAAACGCGGTGTGCTTGATTTGGACACAAAGTTGTCAATTATAAATCGACTAGAACGTGGCGAAACCGCAAGCAATCTATCTACCGAGTATGGTGTTGGTAAATCGATGATATCCGATATCAAGGCAAAACAAAAGCTGCTGGATTTTTTCAGTAAAATGGATTCAAGTGCAGGACTGAAACGAAAGATAACGAAAATAGCCTATGACGAACGTTCAGAGAAATCCGTCTTCACTTGGTTCCGGGACATGGTTTTCCCAAGAACTTTATTATCGCTACATATTACGGACATTTTGAAACACTTTTTAACATTCCAGCATGCAACATTTTTATTACAATGTATTACTGATTAAATAAAAATGTTTTTAATGACGTACTCTACATGTATTATTGTTTGATTTCATTACAGTCATGTGCGTTAGAATTTGTGTGTCGTGAGCCTGTAAACTTGAGCACGCCCACACAAGATTGCATATCCGAACTGTTTGCATAACCAAACAAAAAGCATGTCCCCCTAACAGTTCGGATAATCGACGTTCTACTGTAATTCGTTTCATTGTTTGCGCAGACACTGTAAACAATGAACGTACACGTGAAAGACGTCGGATTACATGTTGATAACAGCTTTATTGAAAGTGTTGCACCAGGAAATCACACAAGACGACTGTAGTATCTATTGTTCACAGTTGACTTTTGTATTATACGGAACCATAGACCCTAGGGTCTATGACGGAACACTGCCAGACCTGCATACAAACTTTGGGGGACACACAGTAGGTTCGGATAACCGAACATTTCGGATAATCGACGTTCTACTGTACTCAGTAAAGTAACAAGGAAGGTATACATGTTCGATTTATAGTTATAAATCGATGCCAAAGCAAATTCAGAAAATGCAGATAACAGTATAACAGGAAGTGGACACGGTGTCTCGACGTCAGTTATTGTTTTCGCTTTCACACATTATTATTTAGGCCGCAGTTTGGTTACGTCAGAAGTGTCCAACACGCCGGACCTCAGCGTGTTGTTTCTCGGTGTTTTCCTTTATGTACGTAGCACATTTCGACGAAAAGATAGTCTGCATTATCGGAATAGTGTCTTAAATTGAAGTCTCTGCTTTATGTTTCTACAATGCTGTCTTTGGAATAACCATTGAGAAATTAGTTTTCCTTTAATATATACCAACCATTGGTTTTGTTTCCTCGGCAGAACCTAATTTAGTCAATGCATAGAGGTATCTGATTATACCTCCATGGTCAATGATAGTTGCGGTTACGCAATCTAGCGCTTGATCATGCTGTAGTTAGGCCACCCATGGAGGCTCTTTTTACCTCCATGGGCCACCTAACCTTGGGATTAAAATGCAATGGTTGTCGCGCCGCGTCGTGTTTGATATGGACTCATAGCGACGTAAACAACACGTTGTTTACATACAGAAAATTCAAACACGCACTGAGCAAAGACCACCGCCCTTTCATCAAAGGCCTCTTCTAAGCTATGATTTATTTATACCGCCCGAATATTTTGATTCGAAATTGAGTTAAGCCACAGCCCCTCCACAAAAGCCTCCATTATTTTACAATGTGAAACCACCTTATTATCGATATCCAACAACATTTATTATCTTGAATATTACATTTAAGCCCAAATAATAAACGTCAACAATATTAGTAAATGCTAGAACACTCTCAATTATGAATTCTAAGTAGGAAGACTGAATAGACGTGATGTCACAGCGTCAACCGTAGTGCTTGTCATGATTACAAGATCCTAAAGCGGAAGTGATGCAATCGTAGAACGATTTTTAGCCCTTGAACGAGAAGCAACGTCACAACAGTTATAAACACGCTTGTCGCTGTGTTGACTCACCGTCCCTCAACACCAGGGACGGTGGTTGACTGTTGGTTGTTGGCTCACCCGCTTCAAGTTGTCCGAATATAACGCCTCGTTAATTAATACTTTAATGCTAAGTGGTGTTGTTTGAAATAACGCTATTTTACAGAGTGGGTTGCGTGGAACGAATTGTCGTATGTTTTAAAATTATGTCAATTAGTCGCGTGAATCCGGGCCAGAATCCCAGGGCCGACCTGCCGTTCACAAAAAACACTCCTGTAGATTCGTGTGCTACAGTAACTCATGAGTAGACATCTTTATAAAACCCTGAACATTACATGGTCATCAAGTATTGCAATACACTACATAGTAATATAGCATTTTGTTTAAAAATTGTAATATAAGTGATGATATAGAAAACATTCCCTGTAGACACAATCAGGGTAGAACAAACTCCCAGACAGTACATCGCATGGAGACAATGGCATTTAATGTGAGCGTACCATAATCCGTTAATTGTTAAACCACCTATTTTTTAGCTGTACATGTATATTATATATTATGATTTATAAAGCAACAATAAGACTATTTGTATTTTAAAATAAAGATTGAAATTGGTGACCTTTTAGATCTACTGTGAAATACTTTATTTTCGCGAATATACCTTTTTCCTGTATGTCACATTCAACTCGTCAGAAATCAGTAAAAAAAATCCATGCAAAACACTCAAAAACACTTTTCAGCAAACAATAATTCCAGCTAAAATAAAGTATTTCACAGTACATCAACGTTCATCGTCGACCCTGTTCTATTGTAATGTGTTGGCAGTAACTTAAAAATTACATTATCTAAACACATGTTTTCTGAGATAATGTCCGCCGGGATCTTGCTCTGCCGGAATCCAGTAAATCTCAAATTCAGGTTAACCTCAAAACACATTTCGTGCTCGTAGGATTAGCGATGGTGCGGGTTAAACCCATACATTTACTACGTTCACGTTACGGGATCTCGGCACGTGCCGAAATTTTTAATCAGTTGTGTTTGCAGAGGGATTACAGCAGTTGTGTTCACGTTATTCAGGACCCACTTAGGACCGACTGGGCTCGTGCCGAAATCACGCTCTCATTCGTCGATCTGTTGGCCCAAACGATACGCATAAGATGATAATAATAATTGTTATAGTGAAATTATATCCATTTGTTGCAATGGTGTTTATTACGAGCCATCGTGCACATGAACGGCAATGAAGATTCGAAACATAATTATTTTTTTTCACGTCAATGTAAAATGTGCAAGAAAATAGAGGTTGTAGCAGCACATAAATATGCGTCGCTGATGACGGTTTGCATTCATTACTACAGCATCCGACCATCTACTAGTATATCCGGATTTCCTGTCATCGTAATTTCATGCTAGTATCAATCAACTTATGTTTTTCTTAGATTTACCACCGAGGGCGTGATTTCGGCTCGTGCCGAGCGTTCAGGCAGCAAATCTCGGCACGTGCCGAGTTTCGGTCCCAAGCATCCATCGGGACCGAGATCGAGTTCTTTTCGGCACGTGCCGACTCGGTCCCGACCGTTCACACACAATTTTCGGCACGTGCCGACTCGGTCCCGAGTCTCAGCACGTGCCGAGATCTCTAACGTGAACGCCACTATTATCCATGTAAGGTCCAAGGCCACTTCACAAAATGTCAATAGTCGGTAAAGTGTTAATTCCATAGATAAACATACACAATTTACAGAGGGCGCACAACCATCACATAAGCACAGTGGCATAAGCCATGATAAGGAGCTATTTTGCTTCCCATGAATTGTAAAGTTCAACTGGATTTGAGATCGGCGAGGGCGCAATAACAGAAGTAATATTATTATTAGTCACTACGGATTCGTATGTAATAAATTATTATATGTCGCTATAATAGCATATTTATGTAATGTACAGTTACAGTCGCTAGATAAGCACTTCGCCACAATCGAATCATTGAATATTAGTTAATATTGTAAAACATTGTAAAACAAAAAATATATAGTTGACGATAAATTAGTAAATTATAAACGGATTAGTTAGAAATATATTTCTATAGTCTTTAGACCTGGCCACCTAAGCAGGTTTATATGAAAAGTGAATGATTTCTACCATGTCAAGCCAGTAGTGCAGCAGTTCAAGCTGCGTGATTTCCGCTTAATAAGTTGAACGTAAAACAACGACAAACTCAGAGTTGCCCGTCAATTTACGTTGAAAATATACAACGGGCAACGTAGTATATCAGTTCTTTAAGTTCAGCGTAAAACGACAGCAAATTTGGGAATTTCCGCTGTTTACATTGGGCGTATCGAACGCGCAATTTCTAAATTTACGTCGTTTCAGTTTCGACGATTACGCGAGGGAAATTCGAACGTTTACGCACCCAAATATAAACAACGGATTTACTGCAAAACACGTTGCTAATCCGGCAAGCGGCTACGACGGAAATTCGAATTTTCATGCAGTGATGGACACAAAATAGTATTACAATCCCTCCCAAGACACAGCAAATTATAACTTGTAAAACTCGGTATCATTATCCAAATGGTGTAATTGCAGAAAATAGGTGCGTGAATAATTTATCTAAGTACGGGTTATTGACTGCAAAAGGCATTTATGAAATACATAAGAATAAGGTGCCAATTAGAATAATGAATCCGTTAGACACAGAAATTCAAATTCCTCGAGGCATTAAAGTTGGAATGATACAATGTTTGACCCCGGATACTGGCATAATTGACGTCGGCTCAGAGGGAGAGCACTTAAAGTTGAATGAGTTTAAGTACGATGATTACCCTAGTGAAACTGTAAACCCTTTTAATATTGACATGGCGAGGGCAGATTTAAACTCTGAACAAAAAGAAACATTAAGGAAATTTTTAAATATGAATGGAGATATATTTGCTGAAATTGCCGGACAGAAAGTTGAATGCAATCACAAAATTAGAGCCATATCCGTTACCCTTAATAGTAGATTGTTTTGACTCCTTAGGAATAGGCAAACCCAAATATTTTTCGACGCTTGATCTAAAAAGTGGATATTTCCAATTAGACCTACATCCAGATAGTCGTGAACTCACTACATTTACGACCCATGCTGGGAATTATCAATTTAACCGATGTCCGATGGGAGTCGCTGGGAGTGGACATTCATTTCAACGGCTCATGAATATTGT
Organism: Saccoglossus kowalevskii; assembly: GCF_978046115.1. Taxonomy (NCBI): domain Eukaryota; kingdom Metazoa; phylum Hemichordata; class Enteropneusta; family Harrimaniidae; genus Saccoglossus; species Saccoglossus kowalevskii. The sequence goes on from NW_028188699.1 coordinate 18,772, forward strand.
GCTTAGGGGATTGAATTGGAAGAGTTGTTTAGTTTATCTAGATGATATAATCGTATTTTCCGATACTTTTGAGAAACATTTGGGGGACCTGAATCAAATATTCCAAAGGTTAAGAAAGGCTAATTTAAAACTGAAGTTATCGAAATGTAATTTTGCGTGTAAAGAAGTGAAGCATTTAGGTCACGTGATAAGTAAGGACGGTATCAGAGCAGATCCAGAAAAATGTGCAGCCATAAGGGATTTCCCCGTTCCACGTGATGTAAGAAGTTTGAGAGGATTCTTAGGTATTTGTAATTATAATAAAAAGTTAGTGTTCCAATATGCGAAAATAGCAAGGCCTTTGAATGCGATGACTAGCAAAAATGTTATGTTTGAATGGACGGAAGAATGTCAACAGGCATTCGAACAGCTGAAAGAGGCGCTAACAAATCCACCTATATTGGCATACCCCGATTTTGAGAAACCATTTATATTAAGTTGCGACGCCTCTGGGCAAGCCATTGGTTTTATTTTATCGCAATTACAAGACGGACGTGAGAGAATTATTGCGTATGGCGGGCGGGTGTTGAACCCAGCAGAGCGTAATTATCTTCTAACACAATTAGAGGCTTTGGCGGTAGTGGTAGGTATTAAATATTTCGACCCGTATTTAAGGCACGCAAAATTGAAGGTAATAACAGATCATTCAAGTTTAAAGTATATATTCGGGTAGGAAGGCCAAAGGGCCGAATCGGAAGGTGGGTCATCGCGCTACAACAGTATGATTTTGAAGTTGTACATAGGCCCGGTAAGATTCACCAAAACGCCGATGCATTGTCTAGACGTACCTATGAGGGGCCCCAAACGCTTACAGAATTAGAGGAAGACGATGATTTGATTGGAATAATATCCTTAGTGACTGATAAAGCCCAACCAGAAATTAATAATGAAGGAACAGTAGACGTAAATTGCGATGGAAATGTGGTCGGTGGAACGCCTGCAAACACAGGCTGGTGCAATGTTAGCGAAATGCAACGAGCCGACCCAGAAATAAGCCAAACAAGTAACCTGTAGAATGCTGTGTGGGTAATATTTTTATATTGATTTTTGTTGCATTTGCAGCAAATAGTTACCAAACAATGAGAAATCTATAGGATTGGATATACCTCTCAGCTGGCTTCACATGCATAGTTCAAGACTGCCTAACCGGTGCTTATACCAGGATTTAGTTGCAGCACTGTGGTCTGTGGTTACAGCTTCACTTTCCGAGTAATCACAAGAAATTGACATTACAATAGAAAATAAAAGACTGGCACACCCATACAATTAATAGCAAGTGAAATTCCTGGAATTGAAACATAAATTTTGAAGTCACTGGTGTAGGCATTGAATAACTTCAAGTTGGCATAAAGACGAGGTAGTTTATTTAATCAGTGCTGAACTAGAGGTTGAAATTATAATTAAGTTCCTTGTCATATAATTTGTTTATTTAAATTTCTCCTGAATTCAAATAGAATACACTGGTGAAAGGATGTTTTTGAGGTGTGGTTACATTGTGTATGGAGTGGTAGGGTTGGGTGTCATATAATTTTTTCATTTTCAACTCTCATGAAATCACACAGAATTTCACTTAATTTATTTTCGATGAAAAGTTTTCAAGCATACGGTGTGAATCAAATTTTCACTGTGCTGTGTCAAGTCTCAATAGAGTATGAGGGAAATGGCATTTTCACTGGAATTTATTTTAGCGGAAAAATGTTCACAGTGTAAGGAAGTATTCCACATTATTACATATATACTGCAGTTTATTTTGATTCGTCCCTGAAATCAAAATCGGTACTTCCACACCCCATATGCAAATGAGGTCTGAGAGCGAATGAAGTAGTCCGTTCAAGAGAAATGAAATTTGAACAACAGTAATGGTACTTCTAAGCAGTAACTTATTTTGACTAAAACTAATTTGCATATCACCCATGCAATGATGTTTTTGGTATTTTCACGGTCAATATGCAAATGAATGGTATTGGCGATTCGCTCCACTTGGATTGCCCTTAAAACCACTTTAATTTTGTGTATCTGTGTGTGTGTGTGATTTCTAGTGTTTTCACGTATTAATTCTTCTGTGATTTGTTTGGCTTGGCCGATATCGCTCAAACTTAGCAGGTAGGTCACACCTTCACCCTAGTTATCAGGAAATGTATCTCCTACAAATTATGGATACAACACCTCAAACATAGCTCATTTTGCTCAGCTTGAGTGTGGGCACAAAGTTACTATTGGTAAAATCTGAAAACAAATTCTGACCATCGTTTCCATGGAAACAGCCAACAACTGAATTTTTTAATACCTTCACGCCAAATGTATCACACCCTACATTTCTATGATTAAAAAGCATGGACGTAGCTCATTCTAATCCGCTTGAGTGTGGACAACAATTTACTGAGATTTTTTTTTGGCTTGGCTAATTTTGTTTATAATTGACAGGCAGGTCGTACCGTCACTAATTGGCAAAACAATCCTGGTCCACAGCTACCATGGCAACAGCCAAAAACTGTTTTTTGAATACTTTCGACCACAAATTTATTACCTCCCACTAGTCTTGTATTCATGCCTTTTATTTTGGCTACGTTGCACACCGGTAAGAGATCACCGACGCCGACATTGTTACACTGTATCAACGTAATCCCGACGCAACTTTGAACTTTGAATGAACTGTAAATGCTGCCTGCAATCTAGAAAATACTATCTGGAAATAATAAATTGAAGGGATTGTTCAGTTACTCTGGCCTGGGGGGGGGGGTCGGCAGATTCCATTTTGTCAGCTGTAAATCTCAGTTGACCCACCCCTATCAACAAAAAAAAGTGGGCGACCCCCTAACATTATATTTTAAAACATGCTGACCCCCCCCCCCCCCGAAAAACAAAGAAACATTAACAGTTTTGGCTCTGACATGATTACAAAATGTATGATGTGCATTGAAAATATCGTGGTTTGCCGTAATTTTTAGTGTTTGCATTTAATAGACCAGTCACCTTAGGAGGGGAGGGGAAGCATAAAGCCAAAAAACGACTACAGAAAAGGCTGCAGGAAGTAGGGAAATCTATGCTGCTAAAAATAGTAAATAAAAACAAAGCTGTGGAGTACTCACTTGATAAACGCCCTTACAAGATAGGAAAAGAGAATTTGAATCTAGGCGGTTTGAAAACTAATTTGGATTTAATATATCTTTCATATCTTATAGACCAGGAAAGCTTTACACCTGAAGCACAGTCTGTGCTTATGAAAACAAAGGACATTTTGATTTTTGTATAAATTTGTGTTGGATTTTGGTATTTTACAGAGCAAAATATGCATATTTAAAAGTTAAAAAAATAAAAAAACTATTTATTTATATACATGAATGCATTTAACTTTTTTGATTTGCTGAACAAAAACTGTCAATGCTCTTTGTACTAATTGCTGTGTTTTTCCGTCTCCAGCTACAATTGGATAAATCCAGTAAATATCTTATACAATGGTGACTTCAGACTTTAAATAAAATAATCTGATATCACATGGACTTGGGATGTGTTCAAAACTTAACTGTATAATTGCATGGGGCTCTGCCGCATTGCATAATCTGTTAGTTATTTGTCAACTTCAACCCCAAAATATTTAGCCTATAACATTTTTTGCATCAACAAATTTATAGGCATTATGGGTAATAGTTATTATTAGGAACACATTTGTACGATTAACTTTTTAATCTATTGTTCTGAAATAAAATTTAAAAAAATATATGCATAAGCGCGTGTGTGAATTGTGGAAAACAGGGTGACCCCCCCCCCCATTCGCAAAATCAAAAAACAGGGTAACCCCCCTACTGATCCACCCCAGGCCGAAGTAACTGACCAATCCCTAACAACAGCATACGTCCTAGCAATAAAATAAAATGACTTCTAAGGACTGAATGTTTTTTTGCGAACTTTGTATACGGTGCCCGGTTTTAGTTATAAACCGACGTTAGCTTCACGTTCATATCCTACCATGGCAACAGCCGAAAACATATTGCTAGTTTTTTTTTTTAGTGGAGTGGATCGCCAACCGGCTTGTTTTCATTGGCAAAATCGTTCAGCAACATGTTTGGCATATTAGGTGTACATCACATGGACTACTACGATTGAGAGAACTTTATGTATGTTGAATGAGTTTTATAAACCCCGAAGGGCTCTTGGAAGATCCACCCGCAGTAAAATTAGCGATTTCCATGGAGGCGCAACCATCAACACCAAAATCCCAGGAGGTTTCTGCTGGCGACGTTACCCAGTTCCAAATAAAGATCACCAACGCCAAATAAGCAACATTTTAACCGGTAATCAAGATTAATTCAATCCACGGCTAACAAGCAACATCACAAGTGAAGTTGTAGTGTAAGGCTCAGCGACTACTGCTGACAACGTAAGTCATGCTTGCGTGCCTTCACCATTGTATTCAAACGAATCACGTGGTGTGCCGTTCTCTTTCAAACCCGGGATTCGATCAATAGGGGAGTTTCAGTAAAAAAACACATTGCAAATCATGCAAATTCAACATTTTCAAACTAGTATACTAAAACAGAAATGCTCAGCGATGCAAAAGGATAGATGTTACTTTTCATTATACACATCTCTGTTGATACAGTCCCTCACATATTCTATTCCCAGTTATACCTGCGTAAATGGATTAGCCTCTTTTGATGTTGACATTCAGACTAAAATCACGTGACAGGCTGTTAAAATTGGCTGTTGCATACACTTTCGCCGGTCTGAAAAATGTGTTTAGTTAGCTCTCATTCAAGTAACAATGCAGATTTCCCAGTGGGAGTGAAACTATTCGACCCTGTAATTAAAACATAGGGGTGTTTTGAGCAAAAAAACGAATAACCCTGGAGTGCACACAACACACTGAATTTCGGAACAAATCTTGCATTATTTACAGCAGCAGAATACCACAGAAATATCAGACGAAACATGGAAACACTATATATATATATGTATTTCGGCCTGAACCCTCTCTATTGCAATTCCAGGAATTACCCCCCATATGTGCAACCATTTTCCACCTTGGTACCACCCAAGCCTGAAAACAAAATCTTAATACCACGCTGAAGCGTTTGGTAATAATAGATTATTTAATAAACGGGACCCTACCGCCTGAACCGCGCAAGGCGCGAATATTAACATATACTAGAGACGAATATGTTATGGAAAATTATATCACCTCTGGTTCCCCAAGGGTAAATTTAGTAGAGAACAGGATTGCGTAAAACAGTTATTCCACATAAATTAAGAAATCGCGTTTTAGAACAATTTCACAATGAAGTAACGGCGGGTCATTTTCGGTTTGCAAAAACTTATGCTTCAATTAGGCAGCGTTATTATTGGCCAAAAATGGCTTCTGAAATCCACAGTTGGGTGTCTACATGTGTAGATTGTGCCACTAGGAAATCTCCTAAACTACGCTCCAAGGCCCCCTTGATACCGTTAACAATAGAAGCCCCTTGGCATAGGGTCGGAGTTGATTTTATTGGGCCCATGCATAAAACTCGAGCGGGAAATCGGTATATTATCGTGTTTACTGATTATTTTACGAAATGGGCTGAGGCGTTCGCAACGGAAAACATGAATGCTCGAACAACAGCTAGGATTCTATTTGATGAAATTATATGCAGGTACGGAGCACCAAGAATGTCTCTTGTCAGACAGGGGTCAAAATTTCTTGTCGGAAGTAATCAGAGCGACCTGCCAAATGTTTGGAATCAGAAAAACAAACACGACGCCATATAACCCACAATGTAATGCGAATACGGAACGTTTTAATCAGACATTAATTCAAATATTAAGTATGTTTTGCGAAGATTGGGATGTATTTATACCGGCCGTGTTATTTGCGTATAGAGTAACTAAACAGGAAACGATTCAAGAAACACCGTTTTACTTAACATATGGGAGACGGACGACATTGCCAATAGACACGGTGTTGTTAGAACCAGAACAAGAGAATAAAGTACCCCGAGATTATGCGGAATTACTGAAAGAAAAATTAAAGGTTGCCCATGAGACTGCTTTAAAATGCATTGAAGCTAATCAAGGAAAAAGGAAATATTATTTTGACCGGCGAGCGAAAGAGAGTACATTCCAAGTTGGGGATATTGTTTATTTGTACACACCAAAAGCAACATCGGGGTTGAGTAAAAAATTAGAACATCGGTGGCATGGCCCATATCGCACGTTCGAAAAAGTATCTCCCGTGAACTTTTGATTGCAACGCGTATGTGATGGGAAAATATTTAAAAATATAGTCCATGTGAATAGACTGAAACGGGGAGCCTTACGCGAGGAACAAAATGACGAGAATATATTTGTGGAAACCCCTGAGTTTGAAATCGTAAATACTGATGAGAGGGGTATGGAAATGCAAAGTGAACCCCCACCCACTCAAACGGAAATTCCTGGAGAAAGTGTTCCTAATTTAGATGATATACCTGAAGGAGAAAACGATTCGGTAGGGCCCAGAGACACAGAGATGAATAGTAAGAATAGCGGATATTTTGGTATCGAAAAAATTATTAAGGGGAGGCTGAGGAACGGTAGAAAAGAGTATCTTATTAAATGGGTGGGGTACCCAAAAGATCAAAATTCTTGGGAATGTTATGAAAATTTAAACGAACAGGCGAGATCATTTTTAGAAGACCATCCGATACCCCTTATGGGGTCGACAAAAGCGAATAAGAGAAAGCAGAAGAAGTTGATTAATAGTTTAGAAGTATATTAAAAAAAAAGATTAGTGAATGACAAGACGAATGTTATTTAGGCCCTGGGACGCACATCATTCATTACTAACGATAATACTTAACGAATTCATTCATACGAGATCATTTCTCAAAGAGCGTGGAAAGAATCCATGATAAAACCCAAGTTTAAATTACATGGAGGTGTGATGCCCGCACTCTAGCTGCGTACGGGTTTGGTGTTGGGGATCACACTTTCATGAAGACGCCGGGCGGTGACGCCGTGGACATTTTGATGAGAACATAGGAAAAACTTTAGGTGGGTACTTAATTCTACCATTCGACCACGCAAATTGAGAATTGACCACGGATTTTTCATTTATCATGTGTCATACCCCTTTCTTGTCATTTCATTACTAATTTATAGTGTGTCTCCCGAGAAATTGATGTCAAGATGAGAATAGCGTTGATATTTATTAGTGTATTACTGGTCGTACGATGGAAACCGTCTGTGCAGATGAGAGATTATGTTCTGCGCCCCAATTATGGAGTATTGTTTGAACGAGTGGCAAACATAGATAACAGCTTAACGTAATGCCATCATACGTTTGCAATACCTTATTTAGATATTCCTACAATGAGTGTGAATGGGTCATTATGTTCGAACGAAACAGTTCACCTCATTCCGAAGTTTTGTGAGGAATACGGGGAAACTTTGAAGTTAGTTGAGCAACAGAATAAGTTCTATATGTATCATATTTCGAGAGATGAGCGAGCGATTCGTGTGTTATTTCCAAAGATAGAGAAAAAGGATTTGGGTGATGAACGACAGAAGAGGGGATTGTTAGACTTTGTAGGGAAGGTATCAAAATCTTTATTCGGAACGGCCACGTCAAACGACGTAAATATTTTGAGACGACATGTAGCGGCATCGGAAAGTTCCACCGAGGTTATGACAGATCAAATTGTTGCATACGAAGATGATTTAAATTCATATGTTTTCACAACGAATAAAAGAATAGGGAATGCTCTGAATGGGATTAAGGAAAATCATGAGGCCATTTATTCGATCGTATCTGATTTATCGCAATGGAGAGAGCGCTTAAACAAAATGGAACTTAATCAAGAGGCATTAGAAAAGGAATTAAATTATGAACGGCGATCCACACATTCAATGTTTCGATATGCTATTCAACGGCTGCAAGCGTTACAATTACTTGAAAGGGAGACACAACGTAGGGTGGGTTCGATTGACGTGTTATTACAAGAAAGGTTACCTTTGCAGTTGGTTGGACCACGGGTGTTAGCAGATGCTTTAAGGGCAGTGCAAAAGAAACTACGAAAGAGATATCCTAATTTTGATATAGCATACACAAATTTGAATTATTATTACCATAATGCGAGAGTGACATTTCGGCGTACAGACAATAATGTGTACATAAAGGTTGGAATCCCCATTACAATAAAAAACGACATATTTGAAGTGTATAAAGTGATAGTCATGCCTATGCCCCTCCCTTATGATTTAGGTGATAAACCTCAGCATTTCGACAATAATACAGCAAAGAACGGGCGCACAAAGTTAACGTCAGTTGCAGAGTATTTTGGGGTTAATGGAGATGAAACTTACTACATTGAAATGAGTACAGACCAAATTTCGTTTTGTACTGGTCTGACAGTAAAAGATTGTCCCTCTGTAATTACCATGATAAATATGCGTAAGTCGTCGTGTATGAAGGCCTTGTTCTATGATAATAAAAAGGAAATTCATAACACATGTAAAATAGATTTAATCCAGTATACGACCCTAAGATTCTCGAAATCGGACAGGGGAATATTTTGGTGAATAGCAATGATACAAAATGGTTAATAGCATGCGGGGATAAAAGCCGAGAGCCTAGCGAAGGTTGTACAATGTGTATAATTAAATTGCCATGTGGATGCGCTATACACTCAGACAATTTCTATATATCGCCATTGTTAACTAGTTGCACAGAAGACGAGGCCCCCACGTTTCTGCATCCGGTAAATTTGCCATTTTTAATACCCTTTTATGATCCAGATGACTTGACAGAAATTACGGGGAAATCGATGTATGAATACCCGTGGCGAGTACAACTCCCTAACATCACCATTAGCAGAGAAAATTTCGAGGAAATTGTACGTTCTGATGCACGTTTGGTGGTAGATTTAAACAGAACGGCAGATTTATTAAAGAAAAACAAACCAATTTATTATTCAATGGCGGACAAATTATTCAGCGACACAATTGATGAAACTCCTACCTTACCGTTTTTGGAGGTCAAAACTACTACTATAATTGAAACCATTCTGGCTATTATATGCACAGGGTCGCTGATTTTGTCAGTATATACAATTTGTAAGGTTGAGAACTTTGAGCAAATTGATTGCAACCCTTCCCAGGGCCCGGGCTAAAACGTTATATTTGCCAGTAGACAAGTTAATTACGGACCATCTCTTGCGTGATTTGAAGAGTTCCATGATCCAACTTCGAAATGAAACTTTAATTCTGATTTTAATGTGTTCAGGATTCTTATTAATATTGGCGGTTATTCGGTTGTGCAAGTGTTATCGTAATCGCTCTATAATGTATCGTGCACCTAAATTGCCCCGTACTAAGTTAATTTTAGAGATATCCAATGACAAGCTGTATGTCTTGGTAAATGTTATGACCCTGTACGTGTCTCCGAGTCATTTGGCCTTTGCAAAGCGACCCGTGATCGAGAATTTAACAATTGAACGTGGTATAATTTCGTCTGTGTTGAATATCGAATGGAGTGATTTAAAATACACATTTCATGGCATAGAACGTATAATTCCTTTGCCCAAAGCTGTTAAGATACCAAAGTGGAAAAATAGTAAGTGCATGGCTGTGGAAGGTGTGGGGAATCATTATAGATTGCTGGTGGGTCTATCTGAAGTATATACTGAGATTCCCAGGGATATTACTAGTATGCATTAGATAGGGAGCCCGATGCTGAATATTTGGGTAGCAAGTGAAGTGCTGGCACCTCTCCTTGATAGAGTAGGATATTCGAAAATATAACCAATGTATTTCGTATCAGGGGAGAAATTCTTCTACACGGGGGTCTCCACACGTGCCAGGGGGAATCTCGTATCGTCTCTATATCTCATCCCCTCGAGGTACGGAATCAGGAAAGTGACTTATACTTTACAGTCAAATAAGACACACACAGCGAAATATGTTTCAACTCTCGTCTTAGCCGATCAGTCGAGCACTCTATAAGACACAGCATGCTGGGGAAAAATCCCCAAGACTATCGCAAGGCTGACCCAAGACTCTCTTAGACTGCGTCAACACTCGCCCCAAGTCTCTCCAGGACTGGACTTAGACTGCGTCTATCGTGGAGTCCTCCCCAAGACCAACTCAAACTCTCTTTATTCATTTTCAAAACTCTAACCAATTACAAAGCAGTAAAAAGACTCTAGGGCGTAACCTTCAATCATAAAGCCAATCACACTAAGTACTGAATACGTCATATCTTTTGATTAGTCGTTCACTACATTAATAACTACGGATACCAACTGTCAGAATAGCGACGGTTATCTCGTAATTAGTTCCAAATCACTGAGCCAAGTTCCGTCCAAAACTTCAAATAGGCCTAAACGATGACAGACATAGCACAGCAATTCGCTAATAATCAACTAATTAAGTCGATTAACAGATACGCGTAAACAAATTCATGACACATCCCTTCACCCAAACTGAGATTGTGCCTCCCGGCATTGCACATTCATAAATCAAAGATACCGTCCTCTACTCATCGTCATACAGGTTAAATACAATACTAATAAGAAAAGGTATAAATCAAAAAGAGTAAAACACACTGATTAAGTACAATGATTATAAAGTCTAAATACAATGGTTATAATGTCTCAAATATCAACGGTTATAAATCAAAAACAAGGGAAAGGCTACCAATCGACTCACTTTTCTCAAACAGTTCGCTGAGGTAACCCTTCGCTGCACTGTCTCTCGTTACTAAGGTTACAAACTCTATATCAAAAGGTCAAAAAAACTAAGGCGTGGCGGTGTAACCAAGCGATCAGCCAATCGCTGCAGTCGACAGCTTGATCACATGATTACCAGGGATGCGTCTCTCGGTTAAAGCATTGCAAAGCGGTAACTAATAAACAATGAATAAAAAAGCTAGTAATCAAACTCCTGTCATATACGCTTATAAACTTCAACTGAACTCAAAAGTCCTTAATCTAAACACAAGTCATACGGCGTGGAAACGGAATGCAAAGACAAAGTTATCATAACACATTACTCCTCTGGCAAAAAGACGGGAAAAGACTAAAACGATCTACACTACTGAGTTACATATAATCCTGTCAATAATGAACAAAAGCTTGCGATATCAAACAATAAGTATATAAGCGTACCAAACTCTCATCTCAAAATGACATGAAAAAACGTTACAAAGGTGCTCTAAACTCAAAAAGCGTCAGAAGTATTCCGGAGACAACACATAAACAAAAACAACTCTTAAAACGTCGGTATCTCTGTACTCGACAAATCTCAAAACTCTTAAAAAACTCATTGGGGCATTACTTTCCCCATCATATCCCTTACTCATAAACTCATAAAAACACCATAAAACTTCACAAAACTCAAAACACTGTGTTGCAAATACTTGTCCACTGAGGCACGCTTAAATCGTTATAAAGGACCTCGCACGTCACTAAATATCAGTTCAAAAAAAAAGATCTGGGCGCTTACATACATACAATTCAACATCACAAAAAAACGGTAAGAAAAACGATAGGAAAAGCAGCAATACATTACATTACTGAGCAATAGGGTTAGGATTCTGGAAAAGAGTTCAATGTCTTGAGTTACAGTGCCGTTACAGTGTCCAGCGAGCGGTTCTCTAAGCAATACACAGATAGCTAAAGTTCTAATTAAGATCTATAAGCGTCTCTTCTCTTGTCGCGTTAGTCCGGGTCGTTCTTTATCTTCATCTTGTCCTTAATGTTGCTCAATTCTTAATTATTCAGTTCTATATGATACTGGTCCTTCCGAAAGAGCTTTGAAGTCTTCATCTCTTCAGCGTTGTACATCGGTGTCATTCGGGTAAAGCCGTTAGTCGTCAAGCGCAGTTTCCGAGTCGTCAAGCTGTTAGTTCGGTTCACAAGAAAGACACACCTTCGCCATTTAACTTTTCTTCACAGGATGTCAATGTGAGTTAAACACCTGCCCGGATTCTCCACCACGTGTGATAGGTATTTTTGATGTTTAAAAACCTTTCACTTAGGTAACCGAGATTCGGTCGTTTCCCACGCTAGACTCACAAGAAACACACACAAGCGCCATTCATGTTCCAAACGATTCTCTGCTAAGTCCCTGGTTTTCACCCGAGACAGCATTAAATCACTCTTTATTTCTTTTCACTCCTTAACCAATTACAATCAGTATATGAGACTCCAAGGCCTTGCCTTCAAACAAAAAAACAATCACATGAAAGTTTTACACATCATAATCAATTGATTAATCGTCAAGCTATTTAGAAAACCACTATTATATTGTCAACACCAACTAATATTTATGGGGTAATAGTCTTGCAATAACATTCCACAATGATACCACATGAGTTAGAATCACAAACAAGATTGGTTTTGAATTACTATTCAAGTCCTTGTAATCTTTCAAAAACTGCAGACTCATAAGATGTCTTTGGCTGATTTCGACTAGCTCGCCATCTGGCCTTGTCATTAACCTTTATCAGTAGATGTCATGGCAACCACTGTCAAACTGACTGACCTCGTCATTTAACCCCTATCAGTAGATGCCATGGCAACCACTGTTAGGCTGAAATATAAATCATGACACTAAATTCAAATGTATCACTACAAAAACTAAAAATTTATTGATCTACAAGGCGTGGAATGTAAATACTAGAAGAAAACATACTAATAATTCAAAATTACGTACGTATTGGAGGCCGTGGCGTGTGTGTACGAGGCGCAGAATGTAAATTTATTATGTTGTGTATACTAGAAGAAATCGTGCTTATAATCCAAAATTACGTACGTATTGGAGGCCGTGGCGTGTGTGTTTTAAAATGGTGTGTGCATTTTAAAAAAATGGCGTGACTGTGCGTTTTAATGGTATGTGCTTTAAAAAATCATGTGTGTATATTAAATGGCGTGGGTGTTTTAAAAAACGTGTGTTTTGAAAATGACGTGTGAATTAAAAATGATGTGTGTCTTAAAGTGACATGTGTGTTTTACAATTATGTGTATTTAAACAAGTCATTGAAAATGATACAGTCTCCGTTAAGTTCTCTTTGTGCTCGTCATATTAAAGCGGAGGGGTTGTCACGAGCGTGTCCTTGAAACTTGAGTTCCAAGTGGCATATACAACACATTGTTTATTTACATTAAAACACGTGTTTCGTGTCATAGTAATATGGCCAAAATAAAAACAGCTGTTATTCAGCCATCTTTGATCTGATTATGAAACACACTGATATGTATGATGTATGTGCTAAATACGAATGAAAATGGTACATAAATTGTGGAAATATAGTAGTAAGGCCAAAAAGTCAGATGGCTGTCAATCGGCCATTCTTGACCAGATTTTGAAACAAATTGTCATGGACATGCATCCTAGCATGTATAAAGTACATGTATGTGCCAAATTTGAATGAAAACTGACAGAGCTTGTCCAAGATACCGCATAAAAAAAAAAAAAAATACCTGCGATTCGTACATCTTTGATCCAATTGCGAAATAAATTGTCATAGACGTGTATCCTAACATGTATAATATATGTACCAAGTTTGAATGACAACTGACAAAGCATGTCCAAAATACAACATTTTCAAATAACAAGGTGGCTGCAAGTCGGCCATTTTGAATCGAATCGTTAAACCACTGCATGTGCATATGTCCCACATAAGGTACTAGGCACATGCGAAGAATGAACGGAATCGGTCCACAGGATTCCGAAATATGACGTTGGATAGACCTACGCACAGACAGACGGACACACAGACGGTCGGACGGACAGACTCAGGAACTCACGAACAGTCTGAGACATGTATCCTAACATGTATGATCTATGTACTAAATTTGAATGAAAACTGACAAAGCATGTCCAAAATACGACATTTTCAAAAAACAAGATGGCTGCCAGTCGGCCATCTTTGATCCAATTGTGAAATAAATCATCATGGACATGTATCGTAACATGTATAATCTATGTACCAAGTTTGAATGAAAACTGACAAAGCATGTCAAAAATACAACATTTTCAAAAAACAAGATGGCTGCCAGTCGGCTATTTTGAATCGAATCGCTAAACCACTGCATGTGCATATGTCCCACATAAAGTACTAGGCACATGCAAAGAATGAACGGAATAGGTCCAAGGGATTCTGAGATATGACTCCGGATGGACGCACGGACACACGGACGCACGGACGCACGGACGCACAGACGCACGGACGGAGACCGAATTATAAGTCCCTGTTTTCGGACTTCGTCCGAACGGGGACTAAAAAACGTGTGTGTTTGAAAGGACATGTGTACGTAATACGAGGCGCGGAATGTAAATTTATTATTTTTTATATACTAGAAGAAAACAAACAAACAACGTGTGTGTTTTTAAAAATGGTGTGTGTTTAAAAACGAAGTGCGTGTTAAAAATATGACGTGTGTGTTTTTTAAATATGGCGTGTGTTTAAAAATGACGTGTGTGTTTAAAAATGACGTGTGTTTTTAAAAATTACGTATGTGTTAAAAAATGAAGTGTGTGTTTTTAAAAATGGCGTGTGTGAGGTCGAATGAAAATTTCGTGTGTGTAAAAAAATCGTGTGCATTAACCTATTCACGCCTGTGAAGGCGTCGTCTCAAGTAGTAGCCATTTTCGTTTGTGGATTTCTATAACGTCAATAAGATACGTAAAAAGGAACTTGTCCAGCACGTACGTTTTATTCATTTTGCCCTATAAATTTACCGACACTGTGTATACCTCAGAGACCTGGTGATTTATTCGTGTGGTTGGTTGCTGAAGACAATGTGTGGACGTCTGGTACAATGGGGCAGAACAAAGTACTCATACTGGTCTCACAGGCGCTCGGAACGTTTGAACGCCGGTACATTTGCCTACCACTCATATAATAACAGTGGATCGATTGTTTCTACCGATATCATGCTTCAGTTGTGTGAAGTGGATCGAAATACAATTTTGAAAATCGTGTGAACGCTTTCCTACCTTGTGTTATCCTATGAGTGGTAGACGAATGTACCGGCGACTGATTAACTATGTCGACCCTACTTTAGGTCATTTTTTATTATCCAAGAAACGTTCCGAGCGCCTGTGAGACCAGTATGAGTACGTCCACAAATTGTCTTCAGTAACCAACCACACGAATAAATCACCAGGTCTCTGAGGTATACACAGTGTCGGTAAATTTATAGGGCAAAATGAATAAAACGTTCGTGCTGGACAAGTTCCTTTTTACTACCTTATTGACGTTATTGAAATCCACAAACGAAAATGGCTACCACTTGAGAGACGCCTCCACAGGCGTGAATAGGTTAATTCACGCGATTTTTTTTAACACACACATGAAATAAATCTCTCAAATAGCGCTCCCACAGGCGTAAACAGGTTAACGCACGCTGTTTTTTTTTGCACACACACACGAAAAAAAAATCATTCAAAACAGCGCCCCACAAGCGTAAATAAGTTAATGCACGCGTTTTTTTTTACACACACGAAATTTTCATTTGACCTCACACACGCAATTTTTAAAAACACACACGTCATATTTTTAACACACACGTCGTTTTTAACAGACTCATCATTTTTAAAAACACACACGTCATTTTTAAACACACACGTCATTTTTTAACACGCACGTCGTTTTCAAACACACGCCATTTTTAAAAACACACAGTCGTTTTTAAACACACGCATCGTTTTTACACACACGTTATGTTTTTAAACACACAATATTTTTAAAATACACATGTCCTTTTAAACACACACGTTTTTTTTTAAATACACATAATTGTAAAACACACACGTAATTTTAAGACACACATCATTTTTAATTCACACGTCATTTTTAAAACACACGTTTTTTAATACACCTACGCCATTTAATATACACACATGATTTTTTAAAGCACATACCATTAAAACGCACAGTCACGCCGTTTTTTTAAAATGCACACATCATTTTAAAACACACACGCCACGGCCTCCAATACGTACGTAATTTTGAATTATTAGTACGTTTTCTTCTAGTATACACAAAATAATAAATTTACATTCCGCGCCTCGTAATCTAACGGTATTTTTGTGTGTCTGTCTAACTCCACATTAAGTCACGGTTACTAAAAAGACGATTAGGAAACGCTATTGTTAAATGGTGTGAACCTGCCTAATCCATCAAGGATGCGTGTCGCGCTGTGTACGCCCTCTATTGCTTGAGATTTCAAGGCCCACCATTTTGTTTCATTTTTGTGTCGATCACTTGATTTTCCGCGAATTTGAAATTTTAAGCTCGTTTTCGATAGAATATCCACGTTTAGTGCACAAGCTCTACGAAGAACTACACGTACATTTCGGATGAGTACTGTTTGTGACTGTGATAACATTCAGAATCGAGAATCGTCATTCATCGTTTTCACTGTTGTCAAGAAAGTAAGCTTGGGTTCCAGAAGAAAAAGTGACGAAAATTCGAACCCCTAAGTCACTATTTTAAAATACATTATATTATAAAAAATACTACCAAATGAATTGTTAGTATACTACTGTGCGTACTTATGGAGGTTGTGTGCGATTTGGCGGCTTATTAGAGTAAATTTTATCGTTTTGCTTTCGCGTCACTGTATCAGCCATTTTGTTTAAAGTCGTAACACTTTTTTTGTAGACGCCATAGAAATCGTTGAAAATGTATTCAACATTTTCCGCCAGTTTCATAAAATGCCTGTTTAATTGTTCTTGTCTGTCCTTGTTTCAGTTTTTTGGTACATTTTTCATGTTGCAATATTCAGCGTGCCGTTAAATGCGGTTTTAGTCCACGCTACAATTTTTGAACACTTTGAACTGTCGGTACAACTTTCTAGCAGTCTCTTCGCCAAATCAATTTTTCGAACCCTTTTTAACCGTTCTTAATTTCATTGGAACTGCCTGTTGTTGCATATTTGGTCTGCTTACATGCATTTTGTAGAGCATGGGTGGGTTATTTCAGTTATTTTATCGCATATTTTGCTTATTTCCAACAAAATGTATGCGGTATCATGGCTCCTCATTAAATCTTTCGCATGGCTGAAATATAAACACTTGTATGGTTTCTTTGACGTCTTTTTTTCTGATCATGTTTTGTTGGTTTTTTTGTTTTAGTTTTCTGCCGATCTTGTTCTTTAGAAACGAAAATTCCATACAAGACAGGCAAATTTGTATTGAGTTTAAACCGAGCGACAGGTTTTGTCAGGATTCACTGGAACAACTTACAGTTTAGTATTACTGAAAGTATCGACAGAGACACAACAAAATGGCGTGCAGTTGCTGATTGCAATGAACTCTGGGGAAAATGACGTCATATTTGCGTGATTTCCTGTCTACATTTTATGTTAATGATTTATCACAGATTAGTACGTCTTTTTTTTCAAATGTTTGCCCGCGACACGCATCCAATGAAAAGAACATGGTTCGTTTCCTAACCGTCTTTTTACACGGTTTTAGTAACCGTGTCGTACCGGATATAAAAGGTACTGTCGGTATACAAGGCAGCGCCATCGGTGTTTGTACAGGCATTCGACGCCACAGCGTAAGCCGACAGATGAAGCATTTTATGAAACTGGCGGAAAATGTTGAATACATTTTCAACGATTTCTATGGCGTCTACAAAAAAAGTGTTACGACTTTAAACAAAATGGCTGATACAGTGACGCGAAAGCAAAACGATAAAATTTACTCTAATAAGCCGCCAAATCGCACACAACCTCCATAAGTACGCACAGTAGTATACTAACAATTCATTTGGTAGTATTTTTTATAATATAATGTATTTTAAAATAGTGACTTAGGGGTTCGAATTTTCGTCACTTTTTCTTCTGGAACCCAAGCTTACTTTCTTGACAACAGTGAAAACGATGAATGACGATTCTCGATTCTGAATGTTATCACAGTCACAAACAGTACTCATCCGAAATGTACGTGTAGTTCTTCGTAGAGCTTGTGCACTAAACGTGGATATTCTATCGAAAACGAGCTTAAAATTTCAAATTCGCGGAAAATCAAGTGATCGACACAAAAATGAAACAAAATGGTGGGCCTTGAAATCTCAAGCAATAGAGGGCGTACACAGCGCGACACGCATCCTTGATGGATTAGGCAGGTTCACACCATTTAACAATAGCGTTTCCTAATCGTCTTTTTAGTAACCGTGACTTAATGTGGAGTTAGACAGACACACAAAAATACCGTTAGATTACGAGGCGCGGAATGTAAATTTATTATTTTGTGTATACTAGAAGAAAACGTACTAATAATTCAAAATTACGTACGTATTGGAGGCCGTGGCGTGTGTGTTTTAAAATGATGTGTGCATTTTAAAAAAACGGCGTGACTGTGCGTTTTAATGGTATGTGCTTTAAAAAATCATGTGTGTATATTAAATGGCGTAGGTGTATTAAAAAACGTGTGTTTTAAAAATGACGTGTGAATTAAAAATGATGTGTGTCTTAAAATTACGTGTGTGTTTTACAATTATGTGTATTTAAAAAAAAACGTGTGTGTTTAAAAGGACATGTGTATTTTAAAAATATTGTGTGTTTAAAAACATAACGTGTGTGTAAAAACGATGCGTGTGTTTAAAAA
The DNA here is from genome assembly GCF_978046115.1 of Saccoglossus kowalevskii. NCBI lineage: Eukaryota > Metazoa > Hemichordata > Enteropneusta > Harrimaniidae > Saccoglossus > Saccoglossus kowalevskii. Next base: position 37,387 of record NW_028188699.1, read on the forward strand.
CGACTGTGTGTTTTTAAAAATGGCGTGTGTTTGAAAACGACGTGCGTGTTAAAAAATGACGTGTGTGTTTAAAAATGACGTGTGTGTTTTTAAAAATGATGAGTCTGTTAAAAACGACGTGTGTGTTAAAAATATGACGTGTGTGTTTTTAAAAATTGCGTGTGTGAGGTCAAATGAAAATTTCGTGTGTGTAAAAAAAAACGCGTGCATTAACTTATTTACGCTTGTGGGGCGCTGTTTTGAATGATTTTTTTTTCGTGTGTGTGTGCAAAAAAAAACAGCGTGCGTTAACCTGTTTACGCCTGTGGGAGCGCTATTTGAGAGATTTATTTCATGTGTGTGTTAAAAAAAATCGCGTGAATTAACCTATTCACGCCTGTGGAGGCGTCTCTCAAGTGGTAGCCATTTTCGTTTGTGGATTTCAATAACGTCAATAAGGTAGTAAAAAGGAACTTGTCCAGCACGAACGTTTTATTCATTTTGCCCTATAAATTTACCGACACTGTGTATACCTCAGAGACCTGGTGATTTATTCGTGTGGTTGGTTACTGAAGACAATTTGTGGACGTACTCATACTGGTCTCACAGGCGCTCGGAACGTTTCTTGGATAATAAAAAATGACCTAAAGTAGGGTCGACATAGTTAATCAGTCGCCGGTACATTCGTCTACCACTCATAGGATAACACAAGGTAGGAAAGCGTTCACACGATTTTCAAAATTGTATTTCGATCCACTTCACACAACTGAAGCATGATATCGGTAGAAACAATCGATCCACTGTTATTATATGAGTGGTAGGCAAATGTACCGGCGTTCAAACGTTCCGAGCGCCTGTGAGACCAGTATGAGTACTTTGTTCTGCCCCATTGTACCAGACGTCCACACATTGTCTTCAGCAACCAACCACACGAATAAATCACCAGGTCTCTGAGGTATACACAGTGTCGGTAAATTTATAGGGCAAAATGAATAAAACGTACGTGCTGGACAAGTTCCTTTTTACGTATCTTATTGACGTTATAGAAATCCACAAACGAAAATGGCTACTACTTGAGACGACGCCTTCACAGGCGTGAATAGGTTAATGCACACGATTTTTTTACACACACGAAATTTTCATTCGACCTCACACACGCCATTTTTAAAAACACACACTTCATTTTTTAACACATACGTAATTTTTAAAAACACACGTCATTTTTAAACACACACGTCATTTTTAAACACACGCCATATTTAAAAAACACACACGTCATATTTTTAACACGCACTTCGTTTTTAAACACACACCATTTTTAAAAACACACACGTTGTTTGTTTGTTTTCTTCTAGTATATAAAAAATAATAAATTTACATTCCGCGCCTCGTATTACGTACACATGTCCTTTCAAACACACACGTTTTTTAGTCCCCGTTCGGACGAAGTCCGAAAACAGGGACTTATAATTCGGTCTCCGTCCGTGCGTCTGTGCGTCCGTGCGTCCGTGCGTCCGTGTGTCCGTGCGTCCATCCGGAGTCATATCTCAGAATCCCTTGGACCTATTCCGTTCATTCTTTGCATGTGCCTAGTACTTTATGTGGGACATATGCACATGCAGTGGTTTAGCGATTCGATTCAAAATAGCCGACTGGCAGCCATCTTGTTTTTTGAAAATGTTGTATTTTTGACATGCTTTGTCAGTTTTCATTCAAACTTGGTACATAGATTATACATGTTACGATACATGTCCATGATGATTTATTTCACAATTGGATCAAAGATGGCCGACTGGCAGCCATCTTGTTTTTTGAAAATGTCGTATTTTGGACATGCTTTGTCAGTTTTCATTCAAATTTAGTACATAGATCATACATGTTAGGATACATGTCTCAGACTGTTCGTGAGTTCCTGAGTCTGTCCGTCCGACCGTCTGTGTGTCCGTCTGTCTGTGCGTAGGTCTATCCAACGTCATATTTCAGAATCCTGTGGACCGATTCCGTTCATTCTTCGCATGTGCCTAGTACCTTATGTGGGACATATGCACATGCAGTGGTTTAACGATTCGATTCAAAATGGCCGACTTGCAGCCACCTTGTTATTTGAAAATGTTGTATTTTGGACATGCTTTGTCAGTTGTCATTCAAACTTGGTACATATATTATACATGTTAGGATACACGTCTATGACAATTTATTTCGCAATTGGATCAAAGATGTACGAATCGCAGGTATTTTTTTTTTTTTTTTATGCGGTATCTTGGACAAGCTCTGTCAGTTTTCATTCAAATTTGGCACATACATGTACTTTATACATGCTAGGATGCATGTCCATGACAATTTGTTTCAAAATCTGGTCAAGAATGGCCGATTGACAGCCATCTGACTTTTTGGCCTTACTACTATATTTCCACAATTTATGTACCATTTTCATTCGTATTTAGCACATACATCATACATATCAGTGTGTTTCATAATCAGATCAAAGATGGCTGAATAACAGCTGTTTTTATTTTGGCCATATTACTATGACACGAAACACGTGTTATAATGTAAATAAACAATGTGTTGTATATGCCACTTGGAACTCAAGTTTCAAGGACACGCTCGTGACAACCCCTCCGCTTTAATATGACGAGCACAAAGAGAACTTAACGGAGACTGTATCATTTTCAATGACTTGTTTAAATACACATAATTGTAAAACACACATGTCACTTTAAGACACACATCATTTTTAATTCACACGTCATTTTTAAAACACACGTTTTTTAAAACACCCACGCCATTTAATATACACACATGATTTTTTAAAGCACATACCATTAAAACGCACAGTCACGCCATTTTTTTAAAATGCACACACCATTTTAAAACACACACGCCACGGCCTCCAATACGTACGTAATTTTGGATTATAAGCACGATTTCTTCTAGTATACACAACATAATAAATTTACATTCTGCGCCTCGTACACACACGCCACGGCCTCCAATACGTACGTAATTTTGAATTATTAGTATGTTTTCTTCTAGTATTTACATTCCACGCCTTGTAGATCAATAAATTTTTAGTTTTTGTAGTGATACATTTGAATTTAGTGTCATGATTTATATTTCAGCCTAACAGTGGTTGCCATGGCATCTACTGATAGGGGTTAAATGACGAGGTCAGTCAGTTTGACAGTGGTTGCCATGACATCTACTGATAAAGGTTAATGACAAGGCCAGATGGCGAGCTAGTCGAAATCAGCCAAAGACATCTTATGAGTCTGCAGTTTTTGAAAGATTACAAGGACTTGAATAGTAATTCAAAACCAATCTTGTTTGTGATTCTAACTCATGTGGTATCATTGTGGAATGTTATTGCAAGACTATTACCCCATAAATATTAGTTGGTGTTGACAATATAATAGTGGTTTTCTAAATAGCTTGACGATTAATCAATTGATTATGATGTGTAAAACTTTCATGTGATTGGTTTTTTGTTTGAAGGCAAGGCCTTGGAGTCTCATATACTGATTGTAATTGGTTAAGGAGTGAAAAGAAATAAAGAGTGATTTAATGCTGTCTCGGGTGAAAACCAGGGACTTAGCAGAGAATCGTTTGGAACATGAATGGCGCTTGTGTGTGTTTCTTGTGAGTCTAGCGTGGGAAACGACCGAATCTCGGTTACCTAAGTGAAAGGTTTTTAAACATCAAAAATACCTATCACACGTGGTGGAGAATCCGGGCAGGTGTTTAACTCACATTGACATCCTGTGAAGAAAAGTTAAATGGCGAAGGTGTGTCTTTCTTGTGAACCGAACTAACAGCTTGACGACTCGGAAACTGCGCTTGACGACTAACGGCTTTACCCGAATGACACCGATGTACAACGCTGAAGAGATGAAGACTTCAAAGCTCTTTCGGAAGGACCAGTATCATATAGAACTGAATAATTAAGAATTGAGCAACATTAAGGACAAGATGAAGATAAAGAACGACCCGGACTAACGCGACAAGAGAAGAGACGCTTATAGATCTTAATTAGAACTTTAGCTATCTGTGTATTGCTTAGAGAACCGCTCGCTGGACACTGTAACGGCACTGTAACTCAAGACATTGAACTCTTTTCCAGAATCCTAACCCTATTGCTCAGTAATGTAATGTATTGCTGCTTTTCCTATCGTTTTTCTTACCGTTTTTTTGTGATGTTGAATTGTATGTATGTAAGCGCCCAGATCTTTTTTTTTGAACTGATATTTAGTGACGTGCGAGGTCCTTTATAACGATTTAAGTGTGCCTCAGTGGACAAGTATTTGCAACACAGTGTTTTGAGTTTTGTGAAGTTTTATGGTGTTTTTATGAGTTTATGAGTAAGGGATATGATGGGGAAAGTAATGCCCCAATGAGTTTTTTAAGAGTTTTGAGATTTGTCGAGTACAGAGATACCGACGTTTTAAGAGTTGTTTTTGTTTATGTGTTGTCTCCGGAATACTTCTGACGCTTTTTGAGTTTAGAGCACCTTTGTAACGTTTTTTCATGTCATTTTGAGATGAGAGTTTGGTACGCTTATATACTTATTGTTTGATATCGCAAGCTTTTGTTCATTATTGACAGGATTATATGTAACTCAGTAGTGTAGATCGTTTTAGTCTTTTCCCGTCTTTTTGCCAGAGGAGTAATGTGTTGTGATAACTTTGTCTTTGCATTCCGTTTCCACGCCGTATGACTTGTGTTTAGATTAAGGACTTTTGAGTTCAGTTGAAGTTTATAAGCGTATATGACAGGAGTTTGATTAATAGCTTTTTTATTCATTGTTTATTAGTTACCGCTTTGCAATGCTTTAACCGAGAGACGCATCCCTGGTAATCATGTGATCAAGCTGTCGATTGCAGCGATTGGCTGATCGCTTGGTTACACCGCCACGCCTTAGTTTTTTTGACCTTTTGATATAGAGTTTGTAACCTTAGTAACGAGAGACAGTGCAGCGAAGGGTTACCTCAGCGAACTGTTTGAGAAAAGTGAGTCGATTGGTAGCCTTTCCCTTGTTTTTGATTTATAACCGTTGATATTTGAGACATTATAACCATTGTATTTAGACTTTATAATCATTGTACTTAATCAGTGTGTTTTACTCTTTTTGATTTATACCTTTTCTTATTAGTATTGTATTTAACCTGTATGACGATGAGTAGAGGACGGTATCTTTGATTTATGAATGTGCAATGCCGGGAGGCACAATCTCAGTTTGGGTGAAGGGATGTGTCATGAATTTGTTTACGCGTATCTGTTAATCGACTTAATTAGTTGATTATTAGCGAATTGCTGTGCTATGTCTGTCATCGTTTAGGCCTATTTGAAGTTTTGGACGGAACTTGGCTCAGTGATTTGGAACTAATTACGAGATAACCGTCGCTATTCTGACAGTTGGTATCCGTAGTTATTAATGTAGTGAACGACTAATCAAAAGATATGACGTATTCAGTACTTAGTGTGATTGGCTTTATGATTGAAGGTTACGCCCTAGAGTCTTTTTACTGCTTTGTAATTGGTTAGAGTTTTGAAAATGAATAAAGAGAGTTTGAGTTGGTCTTGGGGAGGACTCCACGATAGACGCAGTCTAAGTCCAGTCCTGGAGAGACTTGGGGCGAGGTGTTGATGCAGTCTAAGAGAGTCTTGGGTCAGCCTTGCGATAGTCTTGGGGATTTTTCCCCAGCATGCTGTGTCTTATAGAGTGCTCGACTGATCGGCTAAGACGAGAGTTGAAACATATTTCGCTGTGTGTGTCTTATTTGACTGTAAAGTATAAGTCACTTTCCTGATCCCGTACCTCGAGGGATGAGAATATAGAGATGATACGAGATTCCCCTGGCACGTGTGGAGACCCCCGTGTAGAAGAATTCTCTCCCCTGATACGAAATACATTGGTTATATTTTCGAATATCCTACTCTATCAAGGAGAGGTGCCAGCACTTCACTTGCTACCCCAATATTCAGCATCGGGCTCCCTATCTAATGCATACTAGTAATATCCCTGGGAATCTCAGTATATACTTCAGATAGACCCACCAGCAATCTATAATGATTCCCCACACCTTCCACAGCCATGCACTTACTATCTTTCCACTTTGGTATCTTAACAGCTTTGGGCAAAGGGAATTACACGTTCTATGCCATGAAATGTGTATTTTAAATCACTCCATTCGATATTCAACACAGACGAAATTATACCACGTTCAATTGTTAAATTCTCGATCACGGGTCGCCTTTGCAAAGGCCAAATGACTCGGAGACACGTACAGGGTCATAACATTTACCAAGACATACAGCTTGTCATTGGATATCTCTAAATTAACTTAGTACGGGGCAATTTAGGTGCACGATACATTATAGAGCGATTACGATAACACTTGCACAACCGAATAACCGCCAATATTAATAAGAATCCTGAACACATTAAAATCAGAATTAAAGTTTCATTTCGAAGTTGGATCATGTAACTCTTCAAATCACGCAAGAGATGGTCCGTAATTAACTTGTCTACTGGCAAATATAACGTTTTAGCCCGGGCCCTGGGAAGGGTTAATCAATTTGCTCAAAGTTCTCAACCTTACAAATTGTATATACTGACAAAATCAGCGACCCTGTGCATATAATAGCCAGAATGGTTTCAATTATAGTAGTAGTTTTGACCTCCAAAAACGGTAAGGTAGGAGTTTCATCAATTGTGTCGCTGAATAATTTGTCCGCCATTGAATAATAAATTGGTTTGTTTTTCTTTAATAAATCTGCCGTTCTGTTTAAATCTACCACCAAACGTGCATCAGAATGTACAATTTCCTCGAAATTTTCTCTGCTAATGGTGATGTTAGGGAGTTGTACTCGCCACGGGTATTCATACATCGATTTCCCCGTAATTTCTGTCAAGTCATCTGGATCATAAAAGGGTATTAAAAATGGCAAATTTACCGGATGCAGAAACGTGGGGGCCTCGTCTTCTGTGCAACTAGTTAACAATGGCGATATATAGAAATTGTCTGAGTGTATAGCGCATCCACATGGCAATTTAATTATACACATTGTACAACCTTCGCTAGGCTCTCGGCTTTTATCCCCGCATGCTATTAACCATTTTGTATCATTGCTATTCACCAAAATATTCCCCTGTCCGATTTCGAGAATCTTAGGGTCGTATACTGGATTAAATCTATTTTACATGTGTTATGAATTTCCTTTTTATTATCATAGAACAAGGCCTTCATACACGACGACTTACGCATATTTATCATGGTAATTACAGAGGGACAATCTTTTACTGTCAGACCAGTACAAAACGAAATTTGGTCTGTACTCATTTCAATGTAGTAAGTTTCATCTCCATTAACCCCAAAATACTCTGCAACTGACGTTAACTTTGTGCGCCCGTTCTTTGCTGTATTATTGTCGAAATGCTGAGGTTTATCACCTAAATCATAAGGGAGGGGCATAGGCATGACTATCACTTTATACACTTCAAATATGTCGTTTTTTATTGTAATGGGGATTCCAACCTTTATGTACACATTATTGTCTGTACGCCGAAATGTCACTCTCGCATTATGGTAATAATAATTCAAATTTGTGTATGCTATATCAAAATTAGGATATCTCTTTCGTAGTTTCTTTTGCACTGCCCTTAAAGCATCTGCTAACACCCGTGGTCCAACCAACTGCAAAAGTAACCTTTCTTGTAATAACACGTCAATCGAACCCACCCTACGTTGTGTCTCCCTTTCAAGTAATTGTAACGCTTGCAGCCGTTGAATAGCATATCGAAACATTGAATGTGTGGATCGCCGTTCATAATTTAATTCCTTTTCTAATGCCTCTTGATTAAGTTCCATTTTGTTTAAGCGCTCTCTCCATTGCGATAAATCAGATACGATCGAATAAATGGCCTCATGATTTTCCTTAATCCCATTCAGAGCATTCCCTATTCTTTTATTCGTTGTGAAAACATATGAATTTAAATCATCTTCGTATGCAACAATTTGATCTGTCATAACCTTGGTGGAACTTTCCGATGCCGCTACATGTCGTCTCAAAATATTTACGTCGTTCGACGTGGCCGTTCCGAATAAAGATTTTGATACCTTCCCTACAAAGTCTAACAATCCCCTCTTCTGTCGTTCATCACCCAAATCCTTTTTCTCTATCTTTGGAAATAACACACGAATCGCTCGCTCATCTCTCGAAATATGATACATATAGAACTTATTCTGTTGCTCAACTAACTTCAAAGTTTCCCCGTATTCCTCACAAAACTTCGGAATGAGGTGAACTGTTTCGTTCGAACATAATGACCCATTCACACTCATCGTAGGAATATCTAAATAAGGTATTGCAAACGTATGATGGCATTACGTTAAGCTGTTATCTATGTTTGCCACTCGTTCAAACAATACTCCATAATTGGGGCGCAGAACATAATCTCTCATCTGCACAGACGGTTTCCATCGTACGACCAGTAATACACTAATAAATATCAACGCTATTCTCATCTTGACATCAATTTCTCGGGAGACACACTATAAATTAGTAATGAAATGACAAGAAAGGGGTATGACACATGATAAATGAAAAATCCGTGGTCAATTCTCAATTTGCGTGGTCGAATGGTAGAATTAAGTACCCACCTAAAGTTTTTCCTATGTTCTCATCAAAATGTCCACGGCGTCACCGCCCGGCGTCTTCATGAAAGTGTGATCCCCAACACCAAACCCGTACGCAGCTAGAGTGCGGGCATCACACCTCCATGTAATTTAAACTTGGGTTTTATCATGGATTCTTTCCACGCTCTTTGAGAAATGATCTCGTATGAATGAATTCGTTAAGTATTATCGTTAGTAATGAATGATGTGCGTCCCAGGGCCTAAATAACATTCGTCTTGTCATTCACTAATCTTTTTTTTTTAATATACTTCTAAACTATTAATCAACTTCTTCTGCTTTCTCTTATTCGCTTTTGTCGACCCCATAAGGGGTATCGGATGGTCTTCTAAAAATGATCTCGCCTGTTCGTTTAAATTTTCATAACATTCCCAAGAATTTTGATCTTTTGGGTACCCCACCCATTTAATAAGATACTCTTTTCTACCGTTCCTCAGCCTCCCCTTAATAATTTTTTCGATACCAAAATATCCGCTATTCTTACTATTCATCTCTGTGTCTCTGGGCCCTACCGAATCGTTTTCTCCTTCAGGTATATCATCTAAATTAGGAACACTTTCTCCAGGAATTTCCGTTTGAGTGGGTGGGGGTTCACTTTGCATTTCCATACCCCTCTCATCAGTATTTACGATTTCAAACTCAGGGGTTTCCCCAAATATATTCTCGTCATTTTGTTCCTCGCGTAAGGCTCCCCGTTTCAGTCTATTCACATGGACTATATTTTTAAATATTTTCCCATCACATACGCGTTGCAATCAAAAGTTCACGGGAGATACTTTTTCGAACGTGCGATATGGGCCATGCCACCGATGTTCTAATTTTTTACTCAACCCCGATGTTGCTTTTGGTGTGTACAAATAAACAATATCCCCAACTTGGAATGTACTCTCTTTCGCTCGCCGGTCAAAATAATATTTCCTTTTTCCTTGATTAGCTTCAATGCATTTTAAAGCAGTCTCATGGGCAACCTTTAATTTTTCTTTCAGTAATTCCGCATAATCTCGGGGTACTTTATTCTCTTGTTCTGGTTCTAACAACACCGTGTCTATTGGCAATGTCGTCCGTCTCCCATATGTTAAGTAAAACGGTGTTTCTTGAATCGTTTCCTGTTTAGTTACTCTATACGCAAATAACACGGCCGGTATAAATACATCCCAATCTTCGCAAAACATACTTAATATTTGAATTAATGTCTGATTAAAACGTTCCGTATTCGCATTACATTGTGGGTTATATGGCGTCGTGTTTGTTTTTCTGATTCCAAACATTTGGCAGGTCGCTCTGATTACTTCCGACAAGAAATTTTGACCCCTGTCTGACAAGAGACATTCTTGGTGCTCCGTACCTGCATATAATTTCATCAAATAGAATCCTAGCTGTTGTTCGAGCATTCATGTTTTCCGTTGCGAACGCCTCAGCCCATTTCGTAAAATAATCAGTAAACACGATAATATACCGATTTCCCGCTCGAGTTTTATGCATGGGCCCAATAAAATCAACTCCGACCCTATGCCAAGGGGCTTCTATTGTTAACGGTATCAAGGGGGCCTTGGAGCGTAGTTTAGGAGATTTCCTAGTGGCACAATCTACACATGTAGACACCCAACTGTGGATTTCAGAAACCATTTTTGGCCAATAATAACGCTGCCTAATTGAAGCATAAGTTTTTGCAAACCGAAAATGACCCGCCGTTACTTCATTGTGAAATTGTTCTAAAACGCGATTTCTTAATTTATGTGGAATAACTGTTTTACGCAATCCTGTTCTCTACTAAATTTACCCTTGGGGAACCAGAGGTGATATAATTTTCCATAACATATTCGTCTCTAGTATATGTTAATATTCGCGCCTTGCGCGGTTCAGGCGGTAGGGTCCCGTTTATTAAATAATCTATTATTACCAAACGCTTCAGCGTGGTATTAAGATTTTGTTTTCAGGCTTGGGTGGTACCAAGGTGGAAAATGGTTGCACATATGGGGGGTAATTCCTGGAATTGCAATAGAGAGGGTTCAGGCCGAAATACATATATATATATAGTGTTTCCATGTTTCGTCTGATATTTCTGTGGTATTCTGCTGCTGTAAATAATGCAAGATTTGTTCCGAAATTCAGTGTGTTGTGTGCACTCCAGGGTTATTCGTTTTTTTGCTCAAAACACCCCTATGTTTTAATTGCAGGGTCGAATAGTTTCACTCCCACTGGGAAATCTGCATTGTTACTTGAATGAGAGCTAACTAAACACATTTTTCAGACCGGCGAAAGTGTATGCAACAGCCAATTTTAACAGCCTGTCACGTGATTTTAGTCTGAATGTCAACATCAAAAGAGGCTAATCCATTTACGCAGGTATAACTGGGAATAGAATATGTGAGGGACTGTATCAACAGAGATGTGTATAATGAAAAGTAACATCTATCCTTTTGCATCGCTGAGCATTTCTGTTTTAGTATACTAGTTTGAAAATGTTGAATTTGCATGATTTGCAATGTGTTTTTTTACTGAAACTCCCCTATTGATCGAATCCCGGGTTTGAAAGAGAACGGCACACCACGTGATTCGTTTGAATACAATGGTGAAGGCACGCAAGCATGACTTACGTTGTCAGCAGTAGTCGCTGAGCCTTACACTACAACTTCACTTGTGATGTTGCTTGTTAGCCGTGGATTGAATTAATCTTGATTACCGGTTAAAATGTTGCTTATTTGGCGTTGGTGATCTTTATTTGGAACTGGGTAACGTCGCCAGCAGAAACCTACTGGGATTTTGGTGTTGATGGTTGCGCCTCCATGGAAATCGCTAATTTTACTGCGGGTGGATCTTCCAAGAGCCCTTCGGGGTTTATAAAACTCATTCAACATACATAAAGTTCTCTCAATCGTAGTAGTCCATGTGATGTACACCTAATATGCCAAACATGTTGCTGAACGATTTTGCCAATGAAAACAAGCCGGTTGGCGATCCACTCCACTAAAAAAAAAACTAGCAATATGTTTTCGGCTGTTGCCATGGTAGGATATGAACGTGAAGCTAACGTCGGTTTATAACTAAAACCGGGCACCGTATACAAAGTTCGCAAAAAAACATTCAGTCCTTAGAAGTCATTTTATTTTATTGCTAGGACGTATGCTGTTGTTAGGGATTGGTCAGTTACTTCGGCCTGGGGTGGATCAGTAGGGGGGTTACCCTGTTTTTTGATTTTGCGAATGGGGGGGGGGTCACCCTGTTTTCCACAATTCACACACGCGCTTATGCATATATTTTTTTAAATTTTATTTCAGAACAATAGATTAAAAAGTTAATCGTACAAATGTGTTCCTAATAATAACTATTACCCATAATGCCTATAAATTTGTTGATGCAAAAAATGTTATAGGCTAAATATTTTGGGGTTGAAGTTGACAAATAACTAACAGATTATGCAATGCGGCAGAGCCCCATGCAATTATACAGTTAAGTTTTGAACACATCCCAAGTCCATGTGATATCAGATTATTTTATTTAAAGTCTGAAGTCACCATTGTATAAGATATTTACTGGATTTATCCAATTGTAGCTGGAGACGGAAAAACACAGCAATTAGTACAAAGAGCATTGACAGTTTTTGTTCAGCAAATCAAAAAAGTTAAATGCATTCATGTATATAAATAAATAGTTTTTTTTATTTTTTTAACTTTTAAATATGCATATTTTGCTCTGTAAAATACCAAAATCCAACACAAATTTATACAAAAATCAAAATGTCCTTTGTTTTCATAAGCACAGACTGTGCTTCAGGTGTAAAGCTTTCCTGGTCTATAAGATATGAAAGATATATTAAATCCAAATTAGTTTTCAAACCGCCTAGATTCAAATTCTCTTTTCTTATCTTGTAAGGGCGTTTATCAAGTGAGTACTCCACAGCTTTGTTTTTATTTACTATTTTTAGCAGCATAGATTTCCCTACTTCCTGCAGCCTTTTCTGTAGTCGTTTTTTGGCTTTATGCTTCCCCTCCCCTCCTAAGGTGACTGGTCTATTAAATGCAAACACTAAAAATTACGGCAAACCACGATATTTTCAATGCACATCATACATTTTGTAATCATGTCAGAGCCAAAACTGTTAATGTTTCTTTGTTTTTCGGGGGGGGTCAGCATGTTTTAAAATATAATGTTAGGGGGTCGCCCACTTTTTTTTTTTGATAGGGGTGGGTCAACTGAGATTTACAGCTGACAAAATGGAATCTGCCGACCCCCCCCCCCAGGCCAGAGTAACTGAACAATCCCTTCAATTTATTATTTCCAGATAGTATTTTCTAGATTGCAGGCAGCATTTACAGTTCATTCAAAGTTCAAAGTTGCGTCGGGATTACGTTGATACAGTGTAACAATGTCGGCGTCGGTGATCTCTTACCGGTGTGCAACGTAGCCAAAATAAAAGGCATGAATACAAGACTAGTGGGAGGTAATAAATTTGTGGTCGAAAGTATTCAAAAAACAGTTTTTGGCTGTTGCCATGGTAGCTGTGGACCAGGATTGTTTTGCCAATTAGTGACGGTACGACCTGCCTGTCAATTATAAACAAAATTAGCCAAGCCAAAAAAAATCTCAGTAAATTGTTGTCCACACTCAAGCGGATTAGAATGAGCTACGTCCATGCTTTTTAATCATAGAAATGTAGGGTGTGATACATTTGGCGTGAAGGTATTAAAAAATTCAGTTGTTGGCTGTTTCCATGGAAACGATGGTCAGAATTTGTTTTCAGATTTTACCAATAGTAACTTTGTGCCCACACTCAAGCTGAGCAAAATGAGCTATGTTTGAGGTGTTGTATCCATAATTTGTAGGAGATACATTTCCTGATAACTAGGGTGAAGGTGTGACCTACCTGCTAAGTTTGAGCGATATCGGCCAAGCCAAACAAATCACAGAAGAATTAATACGTGAAAACACTAGAAATCACACACACACAGATACACAAAATTAAAGTGGTTTTAAGGGCAATCCAAGTGGAGCGAATCGCCAATACCATTCATTTGCATATTGACCGTGAAAATACCAAAAACATCATTGCATGGGTGATATGCAAATTAGTTTTAGTCAAAATAAGTTACTGCTTAGAAGTACCATTACTGTTGTTCAAATTTCATTTCTCTTGAACGGACTACTTCATTCGCTCTCAGACCTCATTTGCATATGGGGTGTGGAAGTACCGATTTTGATTTCAGGGACGAATCAAAATAAACTGCAGTATATATGTAATAATGTGGAATACTTCCTTACACTGTGAACATTTTTCCGCTAAAATAAATTCCAGTGAAAATGCCATTTCCCTCATACTCTATTGAGACTTGACACAGCACAGTGAAAATTTGATTCACACCGTATGCTTGAAAACTTTTCATCGAAAATAAATTAAGTGAAATTCTGTGTGATTTCATGAGAGTTGAAAATGAAAAAATTATATGACACCCAACCCTACCACTCCATACACAATGTAACCACACCTCAAAAACATCCTTTCACCAGTGTATTCTATTTGAATTCAGGAGAAATTTAAATAAACAAATTATATGACAAGGAACTTAATTATAATTTCAACCTCTAGTTCAGCACTGATTAAATAAACTACCTCGTCTTTATGCCAACTTGAAGTTATTCAATGCCTACACCAGTGACTTCAAAATTTATGTTTCAATTCCAGGAATTTCACTTGCTATTAATTGTATGGGTGTGCCAGTCTTTTATTTTCTATTGTAATGTCAATTTCTTGTGATTACTCGGAAAGTGAAGCTGTAACCACAGACCACAGTGCTGCAACTAAATCCTGGTATAAGCACCGGTTAGGCAGTCTTGAACTATGCATGTGAAGCCAGCTGAGAGGTATATCCAATCCTATAGATTTCTCATTGTTTGGTAACTATTTGCTGCAAATGCAACAAAAATCAATATAAAAATATTACCCACACAGCATTCTACAGGTTACTTGTTTGGCTTATTTCTGGGTCGGCTCGTTGCATTTCGCTAACATTGCACCAGCCTGTGTTTGCAGGCGTTCCACCGACCACATTTCCATCGCAATTTACGTCTACTGTTCCTTCATTATTAATTTCTGGTTGGGCTTTATCAGTCACTAAGGATATTATTCCAATCAAATCATCGTCTTCCTCTAATTCTGTAAGCGTTTGGGGCCCCTCATAGGTACGTCTAGACAATGCATCGGCGTTTTGGTGAATCTTACCGGGCCTATGTACAACTTCAAAATCATACTGTTGTAGCGCGATGACCCACCTTCCGATTCGGCCCTTTGGCCTTCCTACCCGAATATATACTTTAAACTTGAATGATCTGTTATTACCTTCAATTTTGCGTGCCTTAAATACGGGTCGAAATATTTAATACCTACCACTACCGCCAAAGCCTCTAATTGTGTTATAAGATAATTACGCTCTGCTGGGTTCAACACCCGCCCGCCATACGCAATAATTCTCTCACGTCCGTCTTGTAATTGCGATAAAATAAAACCAATGGCTTGCCCAGAGGCGTCGCAACTTAATATAAATGGTTTCTCAAAATCGGGGTATGCCAATATAGGTGGATTTGTTAGCGCCTCTTTCAGCTGTTCGAATGCCTGTTGACATTCTTCCGTCCATTCAAACATAACATTTTTGCTAGTCATCGCATTCAAAGGCCTTGCTATTTTCGCATATTGGAACACTAACTTTTTATTATAATTACAAATACCTAAGAATCCTCTCAAACTTCTTACATCACGTGGAACGGGGAAATCCCTTATGGCTGCACATTTTTCTGGATCTGCTCTGATACCGTCCTTACTTATCACGTGACCTAAATGCTTCACTTCTTTACACGCAAAATTACATTTCGATAACTTCAGTTTTAAATTAGCCTTTCTTAACCTTTGGAATATTTGATTCAGGTCCCCCAAATGTTTCTCAAAAGTATCGGAAAATACGATTATATCATCTAGATAAACTAAACAACTCTTCCAATTCAATCCCCTAAGCACAATATTCATGAGCCGTTGAAATGAATGTCCACTCCCAGCGACTCCCATCGGACATCGGTTAAATTGATAATTCCCAGCATGGGTCGTAAATGTAGTGAGTTCACGACTATCTGGATGTAGGTCTAATTGGAAATATCCACTTTTTAGATCAAGCGTCGAAAAATATTTGGGTTTGCCTATTCCTAAGGAGTCAAAACAATCTACTATTAAGGGTAACGGATATGGCTCTAATTTTGTGATTGCATTCAACTTTCTGTCCGGCAATTTCAGCAAATATATCTCCATTCATATTTAAAAATTTCCTTAATGTTTCTTTTTGTTCAGAGTTTAAATCTGCCCTCGCCATGTCAATATTAAAAGGGTTTACAGTTTCACTAGGGTAATCATCGTACTTAAACTCATTCAACTTTAAGTGCTCTCCCTCTGAGCCGACGTCAATTATGCCAGTATCCGGGGTCAAACATTGTATCATTCCAACTTTAATGCCTCGAGGAATTTGAATTTCTGTGTCTAACGGATTCATTATTCTAATTGGCACCTTATTCTTATGTATTTCATAAATGCCTTTTGCAGTCAATAACCCGTACTTAGATAAATTATTCACGCACCTATTTTCTGCAATTACACCATTTGGATAATGATACCGAGTTTTACAAGTTATAATTTGCTGTGTCTTGGGAGGGATTGTAATACTATTTTGTGTCCATCACTGCATGAAAATTCGAATTTCCGTCGTAGCCGCTTGCCGGATTAGCAACGTGTTTTGCAGTAAATCCGTTGTTTATATTTGGGTGCGTAAACGTTCGAATTTCCCTCGCGTAATCGTCGAAACTGAAACGACGTAAATTTAGAAATTGCGCGTTCGATACGCCCAATGTAAACAGCGGAAATTCCCAAATTTGCTGTCGTTTTACGCTGAACTTAAAGAACTGATATACTACGTTGCCCGTTGTATATTTTCAACGTAAATTGACGGGCAACTCTGAGTTTGTCGTTGTTTTACGTTCAACTTATTAAGCGGAAATCACGCAGCTTGAACTGCTGCACTACTGGCTTGACATGGTAGAAATCATTCACTTTTCATATAAACCTGCTTAGGTGGCCAGGTCTAAAGACTATAGAAATATATTTCTAACTAATCCGTTTATAATTTACTAATTTATCGTCAACTATATATTTTTTGTTTTACAATGTTTTACAATATTAACTAATATTCAATGATTCGATTGTGGCGAAGTGCTTATCTAGCGACTGTAACTGTACATTACTTAAATATGCTATTATAGCGACATATAATAATTTATTACATACGAATCCGTAGTGACTAATAATAATATTACTTCTGTTATTGCGCCCTCGCCGATCTCAAATCCAGTTGAACTTTACAATTCATGGGAAGCAAAATAGCTCCTTATCATGGCTTATGCCACTGTGCTTATGTGATGGTTGTGCGCCCTCTGTAAATTGTGTATGTTTATCTATGGAATTAACACTTTACCGACTATTGACATTTTGTGAAGTGGCCTTGGACCTTACATGGATAATAGTGGCGTTCACGTTAGAGATCTCGGCACGTGCTGAGACTCGGGACCGAGTCGGCACGTGCCGAAAATTGTGTGTGAACGGTCGGGACCGAGTCGGCACGTGCCGAAAACAACTCGATCTCGGTCCCGATGGATGCTTGGGACCGAAACTCGGCACGTGCCGAGATTTGCTGCCTGAACGCTCGGCACGAGCCGAAATCACGCCCTCGGTGGTAAATCTAAGAAAAACATAAGTTGATTGATACTAGCATGAAATTACGATGACAGGAAATCCGGATATACTAGTAGATGGTCGGATGCTGTAGTAATGAATGCAAACCGTCATCAGCGACGCATATTTATGTGCTGCTACAACCTCTATTTTCTTGCACATTTTACATTGACGTGAAAAAAAATAATTATGTTTCGAATCTTCATTGCCGTTCATGTGCACGATGGCTCGTAATAAACACCATTGCAACAAATGGATATAATTTCACTATAACAATTATTATTATCATCTTATGCGTATCGTTTGGGCCAACAGATCGACGAATGAGAGCGTGATTTCGGCACGAGCCCAGTCGGTCCTAAGTGGGTCCTGAATAACGTGAACACAACTGCTGTAATCCCTCTGCAAACACAACTGATTAAAAATTTCGGCACGTGCCGAGATCCCGTAACGTGAACGTAGTAAATGTATGGGTTTAACCCGCACCATCGCTAATCCTACGAGCACGAAATGTGTTTTGAGGTTAACCTGAATTTGAGATTTACTGGATTCCGGCAGAGCAAGATCCCGGCGGACATTATCTCAGAAAACATGTGTTTAGATAATGTAATTTTTAAGTTACTGCCAACACATTACAATAGAACAGGGTCGACGATGAACGTTGATGTACTGTGAAATACTTTATTTTAGCTGGAATTATTGTTTGCTGAAAAGTGTTTTTGAGTGTTTTGCATGGATTTTTTTTACTGATTTCTGACGAGTTGAATGTGACATACAGGAAAAAGGTATATTCGCGAAAATAAAGTATTTCACAGTAGATCTAAAAGGTCACCAATTTCAATCTTTATTTTAAAATACAAATAGTCTTATTGTTGCTTTATAAATCATAATATATAATATACATGTACAGCTAAAAAATAGGTGGTTTAACAATTAACGGATTATGGTACGCTCACATTAAATGCCATTGTCTCCATGCGATGTACTGTCTGGGAGTTTGTTCTACCCTGATTGTGTCTACAGGGAATGTTTTCTATATCATCACTTATATTACAATTTTTAAACAAAATGCTATATTACTATGTAGTGTATTGCAATACTTGATGACCATGTAATTTTCAGGGTTTTATAAAGATGTCTACTCATGAGTTACTGTAGCACACGAATCTACAGGAGTGTTTTTTGTGAACGGCAGGTCGGCCCTGGGATTCTGGCCCGGATTCACGAGACTAATTGACATAATTTTAAAATATACGACAATTCGTTCCACGCAACCCACTCTGTAAAATAGCGTTATTTCAAACAACACCACTTAGCATTAAAGTATTAATTAACGAGGCGTTATATTCGGACAACTTGAAGCGGGTGAGCCAACAACCAACAGTCAACCACCGTCCCTGGTGTTGAGGGACGGTGAGTCAACACAGCGACAAGCGTGTTTATAACTGTTGTGACGTTGCTTCTCGTTCAAGGGCTAAAAATCGTTCTACGATTGCATCACTTCCGCTTTAGGATCTTGTAATCATGACAAGCACTACGGTTGACGCTGTGACATCACGTCTATTCAGTCTTCCTACTTAGAATTCATAATTGAGAGTGTTCTAGCATTTACTAATATTGTTGACGTTTATTATTTGGGCTTAAATGTAATATTCAAGATAATAAATGTTGTTGGATATCGATAATAAGGTGGTTTCACATTGTAAAATAATGGAGGCTTTTGTGGAGGGGCTGTGGCTTAACTCAATTTCGAATCAAAATATTCGGGCGGTATAAATAAATCATAGCTTAGAAGAGGCCTTTGATGAAAGGGCGGTGGTCTTTGCTCAGTGCGTGTTTGAATTTTCTGTATGTAAACAACGTGTTGTTTACGTCGCTATGAGTCCATATCAAACACGACGCGGCGCGACAACCATTGCATTTTAATCCCAAGGTTAGGTGGCCCATGGAGGTAAAAAGAGCCTCCATGGGTGGCCTAACTACAGCATGATCAAGCGCTAGATTGCGTAACCGCAACTATCATTGACCATGGAGGTATAATCAGATACCTCTATGCATTGACTAAATTAGGTTCTGCCGAGGAAACAAAACCAATGGTTGGTATATATTAAAGGAAAACTAATTTCTCAATGGTTATTCCAAAGACAGCATTGTAGAAACATAAAGCAGAGACTTCAATTTAAGACACTATTCCGATAATGCAGACTATCTTTTCGTCGAAATGTGCTACGTACATAAAGGAAAACACCGAGAAACAACACGCTGAGGTCCGGCGTGTTGGACACTTCTGACGTAACCAAACTGCGGCCTAAATAATAATGTGTGAAAGCGAAAACAATAACTGACGTCGAGACACCGTGTCCACTTCCTGTTATACTGTTATCTGCATTTTCTGAATTTGCTTTGGCATCGATTTATAACTATAAATCGAACATGTATACCTTCCTTGTTACTTTACTGAGTACAGTAGAACGTCGATTATCCGAAATGTTCGGTTATCCGAACCTACTGTGTGTCCCCCAAAGTTTGTATGCAGGTCTGGCAGTGTTCCGTCATAGACCCTAGGGTCTATGGTTCCGTATAATACAAAAGTCAACTGTGAACAATAGATACTACAGTCGTCTTGTGTGATTTACTGGTGCAACACTTTCAATAAAGCTGTTATCAACATGTAATCCGACGTCTTTCACGTGTACGTTCATTGTTTACAGTGTCTGCGCAAACAATGAAACGAATTACAGTAGAACGTCGATTATCCGAACTGTTAGGGGGACATGCTTTTTGTTTGGTTATGCAAACAGTTCGGATATGCGATCTTGTGTGGGCGTGCTCAAGTTTACAGGCTCACGACACACAAATTCTAACGCACATGACTGTAATGAAATCAAACAATAATACATGTAGAGTACGTCATTAAAAACATTTTTATTTAATCAGTAATACATTGTAATAAAAATGTTGCATGCTGGAATGTTAAAAAGTGTTTCAAAATGTCCGTAATATGTAGCGATAATAAAGTTCTTGGGAAAACCATGTCCCGGAACCAAGTGAAGACGGATTTCTCTGAACGTTCGTCATAGGCTATTTTCGTTATCTTTCGTTTCAGTCCTGCACTTGAATCCATTTTACTGAAAAAATCCAGCAGCTTTTGTTTTGCCTTGATATCGGATATCATCGATTTACCAACACCATACTCGGTAGATAGATTGCTTGCGGTTTCGCCACGTTCTAGTCGATTTATAATTGACAACTTTGTGTCCAAATCAAGCACACCGCGTTTGCATTTCACTGGGGGGTAGCCACGCGCACGCCAACGCTAGATAAAAGATGCTGATAAAGTAAACAGGTGAAAGGTCGCTTCGTATTCGCTGTGTATAGATCGGCTAGCGGCTCGATGTTACCAGATTGCTCGGGGATTTTCGAATGGTAAACTGCTACAAGATGTCCCGATTTTATTGGATTCAGCAAAGTTTTTAACACCTAGAACGATTGACATAATAAATTGTTGTAAAAATCCAGGTTGGCTACTGTGATCATCGGACGTAAACACTTCAACGCTGTGAACCATCAAACGGCCCGCCGACTGTGGTCGTTGGTTGCCGTTGTCTGCTGATGAACCATCAAAGAGGCTACCAAGGGGTTGTCGTTTCGTCTCTCTTTTTCACTGCACTATTAAACTGGCGTCGCTTCTGTGGCAAGACATCCCAGAAGTTATTTTCTTTCTTTTTTATTCCGAAGAGGATGTGACTTCTCATACTGGACATTAAAATTAAAAATCGGAAAAAAACATGGGATCGGCTCATGGCCGCGTTTCTTTGACGGCAGTGGAACCCCGTACAATTTTCCCGGGAAACGTATCCGAACTGCGGTGACTTACAACTTGGTAAAGTCATAGAGGGTCTATGGTAAAGTTAAGGATCTGACTGTAAACAGTGGAGAAGACATTTGATGAAGTTTGTGTTTTTAGGACATTTTTTATTTACAGTAGAACACTGGTGTGGCGTAATAGGCTTGTCTGAATTTAGGAAATTATTGGATACTGTAATTCGTTTCATTGTTTGCGCAGACACTGTAGCTCCATGATTCGACAACGGTAGCTATCATTTATTCTAAAAAGTTGAAGATCGGTAAGCATAAAACTAATCTAAAATATCTCCTGCTTTTCACGTGCGACATGTTTATTAAAAAACTTAATTTAATTAGATATTATGCGTGAACTCTGGAGGTCATTGCCCATTGCTGCACATAATTCAAACACGTTGTAATAGAGTTCATATTCATATTCACTCCATTTCAAATAAACTAATTCACCATTGAAACATCGCCCAACAAAGATGTCGCTGATCACTCAGTTGTCGCAGCGTGTGTTGTACCATGAATATTTGAATATTTTTTATTTTACGCATAAAATCCTTAGGAAAGGATATTTATTTATTTACTTATTGACTCTTACACAATCCCCGGAGGGAAAGAAAATGGTCACAAAGTACAAGGAGAAATATATATATATATAAAACAAAACAAAAACACAATACACTAAATAACAAATAACAAATACAATCACTATATTACTAAATAATACAAAATCTCTAAAATACAATCTAATATAAAATTACAAAATTGACAGCAGGCATTAAGATGTCAAGTAAGACCCTGCTTCCTGACTTCAAAGCTTTTACTTATGAACTGTGCTACTGGTATAATAATGTTTTCATTCTGTAACAATTCCATGAATTTTTTCTCTGCAGGTTTATTTTCAAATGCTGGGATCATATCCTTAGCTTTATTGAACAGTTTGGCACGCAACTCATTATATTTGTTGCATTCCAGCAGAAAATGCATTTCATCCTCAATTAGACCTTTGTTACACATGTCACAAACCCTGTTGTTTAGTGGGATTTTTTTATGACGACCCATTTCAATTTTGAGACTATGGTCACTAAGACGGAATTTGGTAAGCACACTACGCAGTTCAAAGTTTTTTAGCTTGACTAAATATGGCTCAAGTTTTAAATCTGATTTGATTAGCCGATATGTTCTTAGTTTGTTTTTCTCATTTGCTTTGGTGCGGTTATCATTATAGACCTCACCTTTCCATCTTGTTAGAAATAAATCCTTGATGCCTAAATCAATTTGTTTCATTTGTGCCGAGGTTAGTTTATCACAGTTGTTAACTGAATGATATAGTTGGATATTGTTTAATAATGATGTCACTTCTAGATACCATTTACTTTTAATGCTTTGGTTAACCACAAAAGCTTCCTTGAGTAACGCATTATTAGAATTCATGGCCCGACTGTAATATTTAATTATTTGTTTTTTTATAAATACGTCTAGGGGGTATCTGCCTAACTCGCTATACATGGCCATAATTGGTGTGTGTTGTGACACCCCCAGTAGATACCGACAATAACTTAATTGAACGTCTTCAATAGGTGATTTAGTGGAAAACTCATCACCCCAAACATCACAACCATAAATGAGGATAGGTCTGATGAGTTTGTCAAAAAGGGAAATTGAAACTTTTATACTTATGTTTTGTATTGAGACAAGCTTTGCTTTCATTGAAAACAGAGCTTTTTGAGCCTTACGTTTAAGGTTTTTTAGGCCATCCTTAAATTTACCATTGGCACTAATGACTAGTCCCAGATAGTTATAAGATTTAACTGTATCAAGTTCGATACCTCCAAGAAAAAATGTATCATTATTCAAACGTCTGTTTGATTTATTGAAAATTAAAATTTTGGTTTTGTCAGTGTTGACAGAGAGCTTCCACGTTTTAGCATACAATGCCAAACTATCAAGACATGTCTGTAATCCCTGTTTAGTTTTAGAAAGTATCACAATATCATCGGCATAGAGTAGACAGCTGACATGCGAGTTTTCTAGATAAGGAGGATCACAGGTATTAGGATTGAAAATAGTGGGCAGGTCATTTAAAAAAAAGATTGAAGAGAGTTGGACTAAGATTACATCCCTGTTTAACACCAATATTGGACTGAAATTGTTTTGTTAAGCCTTCTTTACATTTAACTTTATATTTTACTTTACTGTACATGTTTTTGATAGTTTTATACATTTTTCCAGTTATACCATATTTGATTAATTTTTTGAATAGACCATCATGCCAGACACTGTCAAAGGCCTTTCTAAGGTCAATAAAGCAGGCATATAATTTTTTTGATTTTTTAATATTTGTGTTATTTTGTTTATTGGCGCACTCTGACTTACCACTGTAGAGATATTTATTTACCAGGGTTTTTAGTATAAAAAGATTGTCTGTAGTTCGACAATCATGCCTGAATCCGAACTGTCGACCGGAAAGAATGTTATTAGAGTCTAAAAATGATGTCAGCCTAATATTTAGAATACTATTGAATAACTTGCCAAGACAGCTAGAGATGGCAATTCCCATGTAGTTGGCCGGGTTATTTTTCGACCCAGATTTGTGGATTGGTACCAACAGGCCAGTGCTCCAAGAATGTGGATAGTTATTTGAACTATAAACAATATTAAAGAGTTTATGTATTGCATCTAATAAGTGATGTTCACCGTATTTTAACAATTCATTGCAAATTCTATCTTCTGCCGAAGCCTTGTTACTTTTAAGAAGTCTAATGGCTTTAGTTATTTCATTTTTTAAGATTGGTCTGTCTAAATAGGGGTTGCTACTTGCACTCTTTTCACTATTCTCCAGTTCATTCGCAATCTCAGAGTTTGATGTACTGCTATCAGTATTAAGTAGGGTCTTAAAGTAAACCAACCAATCACCAGGTTGAACATTCCCGTTATTATTACTGGGGTTCTCGCCATTCATTTCACGAAGAATCTTCCAAAATTTAGATGTGTCTGATTTAGAATTTTCCAATTCTTTGAGTTGTGCAATCATTTTCTGATTACTTTTATGTTTGATTAGTTTTTTATACTGTTTACGGGTTTGAAAGAATTTCCCTCGGATATATGGATCTTGAGGATACTTTTGTAATAAACGTGATAGGCTCCTTAACTCCTTACGAAGGGACCAACAATCCTGGTCAAACCAGTTTTTTTGTTTACTTTTGCGTTTATTTTTTTTAAGTTTAGGAGTAATTTTCTTTAGACATTTGTCTGCAATATTTGTAATTAAATTTTCAAAATCTGTGACTGCAGTTTCTGACTCATAAATGCTATAAGGTTTGCTCATAAAATTCTTAATTTCATTATTATTTAACTTTTCAAGGTTTGTTTGATAATTGTCCTTAGCCTGGTCATTCCACATATATTTTGATGGTAAAGGATCTAATTTATCATTGCTTTTATTATTTTCATTTAGACACATGTTAACATTAAACTTCATAGATAAAGTTAAAGCACAGTGGTCTGATAAATGAGACAAATCGGCTACTTTAAAATATTGTAATGAGTCGCATAAGTTCTTTGAAGTTATCCCGTAATCGATTGTACTGCTACCCCGGGGAGTGTGACATGTGTATTTTCCTGCAGAGTCACCAATAGTTCTACCATTCAGAATGATGAGGTTGCAATCAATACACAACTGAATTAATTTTTTACCAAATTTGTTAATACAGCATGATGAATTAACATCCATAGTATTTCTGTTGCCAAAATTGTCATTAATATAGTAGGATGGTAAGGGTAGATGCATATTTCTGCTATCATCAATTCTATCATCAAGGCTACCAATTCTAGCATTGAAATCCCCTACGAGAAGAACATCACCTTTGGATGAAAATTATAAAATATCTTTTTCCAGATAACTGAACAGATCAACATTCTTGTTCTTATAAAGGAATGAGTTCTCAGGTGGGATGTAAATACAACCAATGTATAAATCATTATTAGTAGCACAGATTGTTTTGTCAATCTTACACCAAATAAAATGTGCTGTATTGCCAGAAATATGAGTAATGTACTGTTTGTATTTACTTTTAAATAGAACAGCGACACCCCCTCTTTGTTTTTTTGAGCGACCAAGATTTCTGTCTTGACGTATCACCTCATATGAATCTAGGCTGTTTTCTAATCTAACACTACTGTTACTGCTAAGCCACGTTTCTTGGAAACAAACCAAGTCTAGGGAAGAAGTGTAATTAATAAAATCAGCATTTGACAGCTTACTGCTATTCAACCCATTGATATTCCAACTACCTATTTTGAAGTTGGACATTTTCCAGCAAGCGAAAATATACAATAATAAAAAAAATATATATATATATAAAAAAAAAAAAAAAGAACTACACAAAAATACTACACACTTAGTATACTGAAGGAAATAAAAGTTAGCAAGGGGGTAACGGGGCTGGAAAATATAATGTACTAGTAAAACAGTTAATTAAATTTGAAACAATAAGTAGATAAAAAGGGTCTTACAGAAAGAAATTAAAAAAACAAACAAAAAAAACTACAATCTAAAAAAGAAAACAAAAAAGAAAAACTTTTCTAAAAAAAAAAAAACAAGTCAAAAACAAAAAAAATACAATTTGCAGCCAATGGTGAATACAGAATATAGAATGAACACAAAATGTGGCCTAATACACTGATAGTTGTTGCTGTTTTGTTCCATAGCTGTTTTTAAGAAGACAGCTAAGGCTGGTGCTAGAGTATGGTTTGCCATAATCAAAATGAATTTATTCTGACTATTTTCTTTATCAAAATTTGGAATTTTATTTTGTGCAGTCAGGAATAATTTGTCCCTATGGTGACTGTAAGCTGGACATTTCATTACAAAATGTTGCTCATCCTCAACTATATTTTGGCTGCACATATCACATGTTCTTTTATCCAGCCGCACATTATTATGTCTGCCTTTCTCAATTTTAAGGTCATGGTTGCTTGTCCTGAATTTTGCAATTAACCTTCTAAGACCATGGTTCTGCATATTAATTAGGTAATTTTCAATTTTTAAATCTTGTTTGAAAAGTCTGTATGTTCTTAGTTTGTTTTTAGCCAAGGTTAGTTTTCTATTATCATTATGCATGTCTAAGATCCATTGGTTCTCAAATGATTTGTTTATTTTTTTATGAATAAAGCCTAAATTTTTCTTAATTATTGATACACCCAGTTTCGATTTTTGTAAAATGCAATAGTAAAAATATACGTTTCACTTGGTATGACCATGGAGGTAAAAAAGACTTTTACCTCCATGGTATCACAATAGGGTAAAGCTGTGGATGGGGCGCTAAACGGCGGGATATTCGGTGTGTACAGTACATTCTAATTATTCTTCGCAAATAAAACAACAATACAAATAAGAACTTTTCATTATCTAATTTACATAATACTGAACATAATAATGACCGAGAAGACTGGTTGTTACAGTTGTTGTCTATTACACGATATAAGTGATCAGTTGTTCACAGAAATATTTAATACATAGTCAATTACGTGATATCGGTGATCAGTTGTTCACAGAAATGATGTCGTCATTCAGTTTACAAAAATATTAAAACATACTAGTAGTCTATTCCGTTATTTCGGCGTACATGTTTAGTTGTTTACATAAATATTCAGTGTATAACCACTTTTTTGAAAAGTTATTTTCCAAACTAAAAAACGCCAACGTCCTTTAAAATAGTATGATACAGGTACAAATTTGAAGGGCGCTAATCGTTGCGCAGCGCGTTTTCATACTTCATGTAATGAAGCAATGTTTACACGTGTTGTATGCGTCGCTATGAGTCCCCTATCCAACAGGACGCGATAACCGCCGCCCTTTGAACAAAAGATTTTTTATTTTATATGCTGACCAAAAAATATCAGAATAACAATGTTTTAAACGTTGGTAAAATTAACATCGCAAATTTTGAGAATGTGTTTAAGAGATGCCGCAGTGTAAATAAACATTTCAAACAGGGTCTGTTTCGTTCATAGAATTTTTGTTTTGTTTATTTTGGCTCATAAAAAAAAAACGTGCTGCATTTGTTTCTGTCTTTGACATATTTCAGAATGATAGATATTGTCCGGTCGTATTTTTACGTATTTAAGGATCTGTTTATACTAGAGGGTCTATGTTTATACCAACCGAGTGCACAGTATTAATTTCACCCAACCTGTCTAATTTCCGCTTTATTTTGAAAATATCGCCCGCTGCGCGCATTTTAATTCGTGGTTTTGGCATCGTTATTTTTGGGAAAACACATCAATATTTTCTTCGTTTCTTTGCCCTACGGCGTTGTCTTTATCAAGTAACTGTCTCGAATAATTCAGCGAAATTACATTTTCGAAACTGTGAAATGACGAGATGACACAATTCATTGCAAAATTCAATTATCACTGTAAATTGTAAAATCGTCTTTTTTTCCTTGTAAATTGTAAAAGGCCCTTTTTATTTCCCGTAAAACTGTACCAGCTACTCCCTTTGCCCCCCTCCATACAAAGTATCATAGATTGTCGTTCGTCCGTATCGTGTTGTTCGGATTTTAATAGTAATTAAGACTCTATTACTCGTTGTATCCGTAAACTTTACCATTGAAACAACAAATTCAACCACTCGTGTACCAGTGATCAGTGTTTGAGCCAGCGATTGGTGTTTTAAATAAGCGAGCGAGAAAAGAAAGTGATATAAATGTGGTAGTTTTTTCGGGCGGAAAAGATCCCGTGGTCGGATATTATGTGATAATTGGTTGCTTAAAACCGATAAAAGCGGGTGATTGGGAGAAATTAGTAGCGTGGCAAGTTTATAAATTGAGAAACGTCACCAAGTAAGGACACGGTAGAAAGAGTTGATAGTAAACGCAGGGGTTTACAGCGGGGGAGCAGCCACCACCCATTTACCGTGAAAGCGTGAAATCGCGACAGATTTGTTTCGTTCTTATATTTAATATTAGGTTTTGAGAGCTGCTGAGTCAAAATAAAAGACTAAATGATCCAACAAGAACGCGTTGGAGACATATGCCTATGCAGAATTTGGTTTGCCAGTACATAATCCATTTTTAACACCTTGGCTACTCTATTGACAATGGCTGTTTATCCTGATTTGGCACTTGGGGTGACCGGTAATCTGTGTCCACAACGTGCTGTGCATGTTTTCGGCACGAATTCAGTTGTAAGCTGAAATTTTCATATGCGTGTTTGGTAGTCGTTAGCTAAACATTTTTGGGTTTCGTTTGCAAAGTTACAGAGTTTCGTCTAACTGTTTTTGCTGAAATACATTGTATACTGTATATAATTTTGTCTTATTCTCTCAACTGTGATGTGGTATTTAATCTGATAGCACTACAACTTTTAATTTAGCAAATCTTTGGAATGTTATTTTTA
Source organism: Saccoglossus kowalevskii (assembly GCF_978046115.1). Lineage (NCBI taxonomy): Eukaryota > Metazoa > Hemichordata > Enteropneusta > Harrimaniidae > Saccoglossus > Saccoglossus kowalevskii. The sequence continues at coordinate 66,077 of NW_028188699.1, forward strand.
TTGTGATAATCAAGAATATAAATTTGCCCGAAGTCGGGAGTTGTGAACAAATAAACTGTTAATAAAGAGCTTTGGTTATGTAAGATCCATGGTAAGATCTCCGTGATAAGGGGTGGGTAGAAACACAGTCTCTCAACCCCCGGTTGGGAAACGATAATACTTCTTTTGTCTCAATGCGTGTTACACGTTCGTCAAATTGTTTATTCGTTAACCCATGTAGGTCTCTTTTTACCTCCATGGTTAACCCAAGTGAACGCAAGCCTACTTTTCTATTACCATAAAATTAGCATATGGTATGACAGATGACAACAGAAGCCTTCTTGAATCACATCTACGCATGCGTATACACTTCGTTTCGATTTTTGGCACAACGCGAGAGACGGTACATTATTTACCGAAATGTGGGAAAACTACGAGGATTTTGTCGATTTCGATATCGATTGGAATGATATATTGCAAGAGGGCCCAGAGAATGTTGCTGCTGAATGCACGAAAGAAGGCTACGGAAACAGAGACATCGACGCAGCCATCTATTCTGTCAGGGCCGCAAAAAACGTATCGAACGTAGTTTATGTGTTAAAACACGATCTAAGTTTGATCGAAACAAACAGAACAGCCATTAAAACAGCATTGGGCACTTTTTTTAACTTCCACCTCAATATTAATAAAATAATAGCTCAAGTCGGAAAAGTGTGTTTGTGAGGTTTGTTAAAATCAGATACTGTCACTATAACATCGAATTTGGTCATTCGAATCGCCATCTTGATATAACCATAGCTCCATGATATAACCATGGAGATAAATGATATAACATGAACAAATTTTGTACACTCTAAATCAGGGAGCTGTTTAATTCAGTGATTTTCTGAGAAGAATATCGGAATCTGACTACACCAACATGATTCGGATATTTCTAAGATATAAATCAACGGTTCTTCAAAATTTTAGGCATCAATATAAAAAAAAAACTTCGAACAGTCGTTTTCATCGAACGATACTCGACGACCATCTTGGTTCGTGGGCGGATACAAGTATCTACGGGGGCAAAACTAATCGTAAAATGATCGACTGAAATGAACCCTTTAATATTGCTTCTACACAAAATAATCCATGTTGGGGAATAATTAAAATATTAAACAAAAATATGACGACTGTGATCGTTTTAGATGTAGGGACGCATTTTCATAGGATGAAAACTTTTTGTACAGCGTCACCGTAACAAGGCACCCTGCAATGAACAGTGCTGGCTGTGATGGTCTGAAATTCTCGATTTTTGTTATGTCAATTAAATGAACATATTTTTTAAATTACACGTGCCTTATCAGGAAGCTTTTACGGACACAAATTACACACGCAACTCGGAATAATTTCGAAATGACAAAGATTCACAGGCGCAGAGCGGAAGACAGTGTAAATCTAGTCACCGGTTTCACTCCACAAGCATAACGCACACTGTTACCAGCGATCGGGGGGGGGGGATTAACATCTTAGAACAAAGGCGTTTCCCAACCGGGTGTTGAGGGACTGTGGTAGAAATAAGTACAGTCTCCTTAGAGTGGGACTATGTAGAGAGAAAAAGGAGTACATTTTTTTTAATAATTTCACTCGAGCGACGTCACAACTTTGGCGTCCCGGTCAGTTTTTATCGCTCATTGTCGCAGTGCCAGGGGTTGTTTTAGAGTTCCGATCTGTTTATAAATATTCATGAAACAATCGCAGCTGTTCTGAGAATTATTCGGACAGTCATTTAACAATATATCTTGGAACTTTGCAAAACACTTGAGTCTTTTCCAATCGAGTCTTGATGGCGCCGTTGTATTGGCACGCCAACAATTGGGACCATTTCATAATCTTGCTAGATGCGGGTATAACGTTATTTTCAAAACGTCACGCCTGGTTACAATAAACTAACAGGTTATATGTTGCATATGCGTTCAAGTGTTATATTTTAATTTTAAATTGTTATAACTATATGAGTCCACTTGACATAACACAATTTACAAATCAACTCCCTAGTGTTGAGTAACCCCAGGTATTAATGAACTCATTGGCACCGCTGTAAAATTAGGTGCGTTCGGACGTTTAAACTCACACATTCACAAGATAATAACGGTGTGAGATATGTCTGTTTTTTTTTTTTTTTAGAAAATGCTTTGTCACAGAATAGTCTGTGGAATCATGGAGCTAAAAAAAGATCTTTTTTTAGCTCCATGGTGGAATAGTATTAAATAGTTATGGGACAAAAACAACAAACCTGCTTTGAAATCGAAAAAAAAAATAGCATAACCCCAGACTAGTAATATTACGAGTCTGATGCATAACGGTCCAGTGGCCGACACCCTGTGTGTATTGCAAACAAATAGCATAGCGCCGGTCGGCATTTTTTTATTCTGGTCGGAAATGGCGGTTTCTAGCAGCGAGCATGGGCAGATTTTTGAAAAAATAACGAACGAAGAAATCGATAGGTAAAAAGGTGTTTGAGTAATATTCTCAAACATAAAACGCAACTAGATGAGTGTAGATCCACATCCTCTAATGGACCATTATAGTTTTTATCAAGGTATTGGATGATTTTGAGCAGGCACATTACATTGACATTACAACAAATACACATTTTAAATTTAAATATTTTATTATATTATTAAGAGTTCCATAATGTCTCTCACACGGGCATAGCTGTGCCAAGGCAAGTATACAAACCAGTGCCGCTACTCATTCATTGTGCATTTAATCAAAGTCCCTCTTCACTAGAGTAGTGCATGCAACACGGCTGAGTACAGCGCAGCGTCGATGTCTCCACCTCGAGAGAGCTCGTAAAACTGTCTTTCATAAAGTTTGTACTGATTAGTAATACTTCCTTATAAAGTTCTTCTTATGCAAAAAGAAGTGTTTTGAACTGCGTAATATGGCGAGTGGAACAAGAAGTCAAGTTGGAAGTCAGACAACCGAAAGCCAAAATACATCGAAGTATTTCCAAAATGGCGGCGCCAAAACCGATGGTAGTAAGGGAAAAGAGACAACCGAGGCTGTTACTTTCACAGCCGTAAAACACATTTTAACTGAATGTCTTCAAAATCTAGAGAAAGATGTCGGGGACATATCGGAGAAGGTATCTACTGTAATTAGTGAGCAACGAAAGCTATATAATCGGATAGAATCAATCGAAGCAAAGACCGCGAATTTTGAAAAATCGATTCAGTACCACAGTGACGAGCTAGAAGACCTACATCAAAGGCAGAAGGAGACTGAATCCCATGTAACTGAATTACGCCACAATCAAGAAGTATCGAGAAGAGAATTTTCATCTGCGTGGAATGCGGCATTGAACCTTGAACGTTATTCGCGTAGTTACAATCTGCGAATAGGAGGAATACAGGAGGAAAAAAAATGAAAACTGCGTGGCCATTGTAAAACAGTTAGCGGCGGACAAGTTCAAAATGGCGGACCTACTCGTGGACGATGCTCATCGCGCTTTCACTCAAAAAAAGACGGACACTAGAATGGAAAGACACTCAAATAAAAGACATATTATTGTCAAGCTACCACTCCGCTACCAAAAGAAAATGCTAATGAATAAATGGCGCTCAGTTTTAGAAGGTACGGGCATTTTCATTAAGGCAGACCTGTGCATGACAGACTACAAGATTAAACAAAGCTTACGGCCTGTGATGGAAGCAGCTTTTAAAGAAGGAAAACGTACAAGATTTATTAACGGTGAACTATTTATTGAAGGTAAAAAATATACGGCTAACACTGATGTAGTCAATACTTGATTTGAATAGAGTTGTTTTTGCTGCCACTGAAAGCAAGGGTGTCTACTGGTAAAAGCTTAAGTTATACTGTATCGATGATTTACAGACCGGAAATAGCTCAACCATAAGCTAGTATACGTATATGTATAGTTTTCTATCTACCTCTGTTTGGTTTTTTTGCTGTCATGAAAATTGCCTATTGGATATTATCTTAAAGGGCAGAAACTATTTGAGGTTGCTATGCTACAATAAGGGGAATAATTGAGCTATATAAATACATAATTTGTGTTTTATCTCTCGGGTGGGGACACGAGCATGCTCCTCCAAACGTTCATCTGCTTGGATGCCTGAGAAGCGTCTAGTATTTTGTTTTGTTTGTTTGTGCAATACTGGTATTTTGTTAGTCATTTGCATTTTCTGTTGGCACTTGCAACTTTTGTACTTTTCTGTTGTTTGGTCTGGTCCCCCTTTTTTGTTTTTCCTTCCTCGTTGCTTTTGTCGCCTGCTTTTTCGCTCTCTCGTTTTTTTTTGTTTTTTTATTTATGTTCTGGTATACTGTAAACCAATTAAGGCATTGAATATAGTTTGCCATGAATGATCTCCCAATTAAATTACTCTCACTTAATGTGAGGGGTATTAGAAACAATATAAAGAGAACCAAATTATTTGCATGGTTGAAACGCAAAAAATGCGACATTATTTTGCTGCAAGAGACTTACAGTTCTCAAGAGGTTGAAGAGCAGTGGACAAAACAATGGAATGGCAAAATATTTTTCTCACATGGTACTAATCACAGTAGGGGTGTATGTATTTTATTTAGACAATTAGCCAATATTACAATTCATGATAACATCAATGATGATGAAGGGAGATTTGTGTATCTGGATGTTACCATCCAAAATTTACGAATGGTATTGGGAAGCATCTACGCACCCAGTATCTCCAGTGAACAACTTCTGTTTTATGATTTGTGGGGCTCTAGTTTTAATAACATGTTAGGTGAGGGTAAGCAATTAATTTTGGGAGGAGATTTTAATGTATGCCTTAACCCTACACTGGATAAACAAGGAGGGAATCTAAAATACAAAAAAACGATTAATAGATAAAGTGAATGATAAACTGTCTAATTTTGATCTGGTGGACATTTGGCGGATAAAAAATCCAAACAGCAAACGCTTCACATGGAGACAAAAATCTCCTGTCATACAATGTCGTCTTGATTATTGGTTCATTTCTGATACCCTACAAGATCTTGTGAAGTCAGTAGAAAGCAAACCATCCATCTGCTCAGATCACTCAGCCATTACTCTCTGTATTCAAAGTGAATCATGGGGCAGACATGGTCGGTCCTACTGGAAATTTAATAATTCTTTGTGTAAAGATAGAAATTATTTCCTAAAGCTATCAAATCAAATCAAGCAGTGGGAGTCTGAGCTTTCAGGCAAAGACCCAATGATTTCCTGGGAGTATCTAAAGTATAAAATAAGACGTTTTACAATGACCTATTCAAAATCAAAAGCTCAAGAAAAAAACAAAAAACTTCATGAACTGGAATCATTGATTGAGGACTTGGAAAATAATCTTGATAATGAAATTAAAACAGAACAATATCATGAGACAAAATTGAAAATAGAAAAAAATCTGGAATGATAAAGTACAGGGTTCCATTATACGATCTAGATGTAATCATTACGAGCTGGGAGAAAAAAGTAATAATTTTTTTCTGCATCTGGAGAGATCAAACAAAACTAAAACAACTGTGAAACGCTTACAAATTAACAATACTGAGGAAACAAATACTGATCACATCATGTCCTATATTAAAGAGTTCTACTCAAATTTGTATGCGAAAAATCATTTAACAGAATCAGAACTGGGCGCTCAACAATTTTTATACAGTACTAACATCCCTTGCCTAGGTGAGGAAGCAAAGCAGTCTTGTGAGGGAGCACTAACTTTGAATGAATGTTTTAGAGCCTTAACTTTATTACCAAAAGATAAAACACCTGGTAATGATGGCTTGTCAGCTGAATTTTATCTAACATTTTGGAACATTATTAGTTCACATTTACTCAATAGCTTAAATTAATCTCATAGAAAGGGACAGTTAACAGAGTCGCAAAGACAAGGGGTCATAATCATGATTGCTAAAAAAGGCAAAGATAAAACATTCCTTGAAAACTATAGACCAATCTCCCTCATTAATACAGATGTCAAGATAGCCTCTAAAGCAATTGCAAAACGCATTTATGCCATCCTGCCAACTATCATTCACCCAGACCAATGTGCGTTTGTGAAGGACAGATTTATAGGTGATGCAATTTGCACAGTTTTTGATGTAATGTGGCTAACTAGACATCAAAATACACATGGCGTGTTAATATCATTGGATTTCAAAAAAGCTTTTGATTCTGTTGATCACAATTTTCTGATAAAAACATTGGAGGTATTTAATTTTGGTAATTCCTTTACAAATTGGGTAAAAACATTTTACAGTAGCATCTCTTCCTGCGTGATGAATCATGGAAAGTCAACTGGTTACTTTCCCATTGCAAAAGGTGTGCGGCAGGGAGACCCCTTATCCCCTTATCTGTTTATAACAGTAGTGGAATTACTTGCAATCAGTATTCGAAATAATTCAACTATAAATGGTATTGGTACCTTTAAAAAATTTATTAAGTTAGTAATGTATGCAGACGACATAACCTGTACAATTAAGCCCACCTCAATGATACCGCTCTTCAATACAGTTTACAAATTTGGAAAATGTTCAGGATTAAATCTAAATAAGGATAAAACTGAGGCTCTTTTGTTGGGGTATGGTCACAGACCAAAAGAGAAAATAAATATTAAATGGTCAAATGGAATAACAATTTTGGGAGTTTTTTTCACATATGCATCTGACATGTCTATTGAAGAAAATTTTTCAAAGAAAATTAACAGTCTGAAGTCAGTATGCTCATTATGGTCTAGAATAAAACTCTCAATAATTGGTAAAATACAGATCCTTAAAACCTTTGGCCTTTCCCAATTCATATATTTAGCATCAATGATTTCTGTGCCAAAATCTATTATAAAAAAATCAATAGTATTATTTACAATTTTATTTGGAATGGAAAGGATAAAATTAAAAGAAACATCCTTATTTCAGATATTGAAAGAGGTGGATTGAATATGATTGAGGTGGACTCCTTTTTTAAAGCACAACAGATTATGTGGGTGAAACGGTTTGTTTCTGATAGCCAAGCCCGATGGAAGGATATATTGAAGGGACTATTGAAAAAGTTTGGGGACCTTGTGTTTTTTTGCAACTATGATGAATCAGAATTTGAAAATCAAATCCCACCCTTTTATTATGATATCATCCGGGAATGGTCATCTCTGACATCATACACTCCAAAAACAACATCTGAAATTGATAAACAAATATTATGGAACAATAGATTTTTAAAAATTGGCTTTCGTACAGTCTATCTGAAAAGTTTGGCAAAGAAAAAAGTATTAAGAATAATAGACCTAATCGATTTCTATGGAAACTTTCATGACTGGCAATATTGGAAGGTAAAAGGTATCACTTTGACAGAATACCATACTATACAAGGCCTAATCTATGCAATACCAGATGAATGGAGAGAGAACATTCATGCTAATACCCATGAGTGGTGTGATTTTCAAAACAAAGTCAAATGGAATTCTAAGTATGTTGCAATTAATACATTGACGAGCAAAAAGGTGTACAAGTCTTTGTGTGAAAACATTATTGAAGAGCCAAATATTGCCATAGACTTCCAACATTTGTATGGGATGAAACAAAATGTAATTTTCAAACTACCTTTCAAGACAACAATCTCCACAGATCTTAGAGCATTCCAATACAAAATTCTACACAGAGTTTTAACAACTAACGTAAAACTGTATAAATGGAAAATAATCAATTCCCCCCACTGTTCTTTTTTTGAAAAAGAAGAAGAAACATTAGAACACCTATTTGTTAACTGTATTGTTGTAAAGAGACTGTGGAGACTGTTGCAAAGTGATTGCAAACTTATTGCCAATTTGGTTTGTAATGTCAAAAATATTATTATAGGTCTATGTGAACCGGAAAATATACTGTTAAATCATTTTATTTTATTATTTAAAAAATATGTATATACATGTAGGGTTCAAAAGGTTCATCCAACAAAATACGCATATAAAAGTTGGATCAGGGAAAATAGAAATATTGAACTACAAATCGCAATAAACAAAAACAAAGAGCTTATCCATTATCAGAAATGGAAACCATTAACTAAATGGTTAGATAATGGGTAAATTTAGATGTTATACCAGATCTTCTTTTTTTTTTTTTCTTAGTTTTTTTTTTCTTTATTTTTCCATTATGTGATGTAATATTTTGTGTTGTATGTCCATTATTGAAACAAAATAAAAATATTGTTTAAATAAAAAAAAAAAAAAAAAAAAAACTCATTCATTGTGCATTTAATCAAAGTCCCTCTTCACTAGAGTAGTGCACTAGATATGAACTTCGAATGTAATTTATTCCAGGGACGTAACGACCAACGTATTTTATTTACGAATTGTACAGCTACCAGTCTACAGCCTTTTCAACATCAGCATCCGTTACGTGCACATCTTGGGATCTCGGCACGTGTCGATATTTTAAGCCTTCATGTTTGGAGAGAATTACAGCACTGGGTTTACGTTTGTCGGACCCACATCGGGACCCACTCGGCTCGTGCAGAAATCACGCTATCATTCGTCGATCTGTTAGTTGACCCAAACATAGAAAGCGATACACATATGATGAAAACAATAATTGACATATTGAAATTAATTCCTTTTGTTATTATAGTATTTATTACGAGTCATCATGCAATGAACGGCTTAGAAGGTTCGATTTTTTTGTTTACGTCAATGTAGCATTGCAAGAAAATACCGGTTGCAGCACATGAATATTCGTC